>NC_060906.1:23339125-23454125 GCF_014805685.1 Silurus meridionalis
ACAAAAAAACCCAGCTCCATGAAGAGCTGCTTTTTATGGTTTGGAGTGAAAGATCTCCTGCTTTAGAGCTCTTTGGGATGAATGTGAACGCTGACTGCACCCCAGTCCTCCTCACATCATCTACATCAGTACCTGACTTTACTGAGACCCTGGTGGTTGAATGAATCTCCACAAAATCAACATCTTCCCAGAAGAGTGGAGCTTATTATAAGAGCAAATGGAGACTGAAGAAGAATGGGATGTTAAAAAAATATACACTAATCTTATGGTCAGGTACAAACACTGTGTATGTAGTGAAATACCAGGAAGTAAGGAGCTGATTGGAACTTTTTGGACGCTGCCCCCTGCTGGTGGGGAGAGGAAGTCTTTTTAAAGTATAATTAAATGCACTATAATGACACTGAGGGCAGAGGGAATACAGAGGGAATCTTTCTTTCTTTCTTTCTTTCTTTCTTTCTTTCTTTCTTTCTTTCTTTCTTTCTTTCTTTTCTTTTCTCAGGTTCTCAGGTTACCATGAACCTCCTGACACGGATATTTGCTCCTCAGCCTGTTCCGTCTCATATAAATCTTCCCTCAATTATGATCTCTTGTGAACTGGTTGGTAGATGTTCCATAACAGGCCTCCACGTCTGTTCAAACATGGCATTCCCCTAACCACTGCATTAGTCTCTCCATAGGCAATATTCTGAAGATCTCTCGCCACCAGAGGAGAAGTGATGGGGGGATGGGGGGTGTCGAGAGTAAATCCACTCAACTGCAATGCACTTTCTAGGCAGTAGGGATGCGCTGTTCCAGCATGACAATGTTCCGTGCACAAAGCCAGAGTCATGAAGATCAGCTTTCCATGGGTTGGAGTAGAAAATTTTCTGCTATTATTCTGCTTATTAAACACCTTTGAGATGAATGTGAACGCTGAAAAGTATTGCACTTGTACAAATGTACATTTTTTCCAGGCTGTAGATTAATAATATAAGACGTTTTTATCATCTATAACGATGCGCTTTTCCTCCTTTTGCTCATCAGGAGTGGATTTCAAAATGAAGACTTTGGAGATTGATGGAATCAAAGTGAGAATACAGATCTGGTGAGTAAGCGAGAGGTGTTGGACACTGTTGGAGTTTGTGTTGGAGCTGGTCCTGACTCTTCAGTACGTTTCTCTGTTGTAGGGACACGGCGGGACAGGAGCGATATCAGACCATCACTAAACAGTACTACAGACGAGCGCAGGTGAGCTCATCCATCACATCACATCACATCATCACTGGGGTCGTAACACACAGGCTTTTCGTCTAACTGGCAACCCTGCATGTGTGAAAAACCATAAATGGGCCAATGAGATTCGCGTCTCGACGCATAGCTGACGATACGATACATTAAAGAAACATCTGAAGCAGCTACTGATACGAAACCATACCATTCCCATAGGAAACATCACACACACACCTCTGTAGTGCAACAAATAAACCCAGACGTTCTTTTCCTGTTGTGTGTGCAGGAAGTTACAGCTCTACCTCTGCCATGTTAATCTGTATTCTATGTGACTCTCAGGACACGCCTCGGCCTCCATAGTGTTGCAATTTGTCACGTTCACGTAGCAGCAGTGGTGCTGAGAGAACGCCCTCGAGAAACTGTTTGGAGACGAGAAATCGAAATATTAATCTCAAATATTGATCACTTTATAAATAATAAAAGTAAAGAACATCTACTGATAATTATATAGAAAAACATCTTTTTTTCCAACGCATAAATGTTCAAAACAGTACATCCAGAAACAAACACCAACTTTTATCTGATTCTTTCTTTCTTTCTTTCTTTCTTTCTTTCTTTCTTTCTTTCTTTCTTTCTTTCTTTCTTTCTTTCTTTCTTTCTTTCTTCTTTCTTTCTTTCTTTCTTTCTTTCTTTCTTTCTTTCTTTCTTTCTTTCTTTCTTTCTTCTTCTTTCTTTCTTTCTTTCTTTCTTTCTTTCTTTCTTTCTTTCTTTCTTTCTTTCTTTCTTTCCTTCTTTCTTTCATGGCTTTCTTTCTTTCTTTCTTTCTTTCTTTCTTTCTTTCTTTCTTTCTTTCTTTCTTTTTTATTTCTTGTTGCTGAGATGGATTTGTGAAATATTTCCAACCAACCAAATGTCATTGTGTGAAAACCCCCTAAAATAAAGAAACCCCCACCAGTTTTCTGTGTAATGCCGGCGGAACGAGATCTGACTGGTACGAGATCTGACTGGTACGAGATCTGACTGGGATGAGATCTGACTGGGATGAGATCTGACTGGTACGAGATCTGACTGGGATGAGATCTGACTGGGATGAGATCTGACTGGGAGGCGGTGTTTTGATGAAACAGTGACTTTTTATCTCACACATAACAGAATGTTGTAAATGAGACAGAATTCAGTCGTATCCTGATTGATTGCACAGTGTGATAATAATAATAATAATAATAATAATAATAATAATAATAATAATAATAATGCTGAATCAGGACTTTGGTGCAATCAGAAGGCGTTTTGTTAAATCAGTAAATTTCTTCATGTTTAATACACAAGTTTTCCGTTCTGGTCTGTGATTATATTAGAGAGAATAAATTGTGGTAGCAGTGAATAAAATCTGTGTTTTCTTCATCAGGGAATCTTTCTGGTGTATGACATCACGAGCGAGCGCTCCTTCCAGCACATCATGAAGTGGGCGAGTGACGTAGACGAGGTGAAATTCACATCATCATCATCATCATCATCATCATCATAATAATAATAATAATAATAATAATAATAATAATAATAATAATAATAAGTGGAAGAAAAGGAAGAGTCCTGTTTTCACCTAAAGTGCATTAAACAGAATGGATTGAAACATAGATGTATAGATGGAGAAATAGAAGGATAGATGTATAGATGGAGAAATAGAAGGATAGATGTATAGATGGAGAAATAGAAGGATAGATGTATAGATGGAGAAATAGAAGGATAGATGTATAGATGGAGAAATAGAAGGATAGATGTATAGATGGAGAAATAGAAGGATAGATGTATAGATGGAGAAATAGAAGGATAGATGTATAGATGAGTAAATAACTGGGTGAAATGCTGCATGGATGAATAGATAAATAGGTAGACAGTTAAATAGGTGGATGAAAGAACAGGTGAATAAATAGGTGGCTGGATGAGCAGCTGGATTGATGTATAGATGAATAGATGAAGAACAAGATCAATAGATGTTTAATAGGCAGACGGATGAATAGACGAGTAAATAAGTGCATGAATTGACTAAACAATTGGTAGACAGTTGAACGGATTGATGAAAGAACAGATGGATAAACCGGTGGTTGGAAGAACAGATGAATAAATGATAAAGAATAAATAAATAGATAGATAGATATAGATGAATAGATAATAGACAAATAAATTAGATGGATAGAGGAATAGACAGATAAATAGGTGTCTATGTAAATCGGTGGTTACATGAAAAGATGCATGGATAAATAGAGAAATAAATGGATGGATGAAAAAATGAATTTATGGATAGATAGATTAGATTGATGGATGAATGGATTAATGGAGAATAGATAGATAAGTCAAATAGATGAATAGATGGATAAATAGGTGGTTGCACGAAAAAAATCACAGATAAATAGAGAAAAAAGTGATGGATAAATAGATGAATGCATGAATAAACAAATAAAGCAGATGAATGGATTAATAGATTAATAGATAATAGACAGATAAATAAAATAAGTGTTTGGATAAAAAGATTAAAAGATAGATAGATAATAGATAGATAAATAGGTGGATAGATGAGTTGTGAATATATAATAGAAAAATAGATATTTTATATTCCTCCATACATACATACACATGTACAATCTACATATGAAACAGCGATAATAGCACCCTCTAGTGGTTACCAGGGTACAGTGAACACTAACAGGACCGCTTGTGAAAACACTTGAGTTTTATAACTCATCAATCTGAGTGTTTCTAAAATAATGTTATGTGCCCCACTTTATCTTAATTCCTTTTCTTTTTACTGGAGAAACAGTTATTCGTCCACACCCCAAACTTTGCAGACGTACATGTCATCAGTAGATCAGTTAGGAGTGCAAGCTTCAGAGATCTTCAGTTGATGATAAAGTGATGAAACACGTCAGAATCCTGACTCTAACTTTCTCACATTTCTCCATCTCTCAAGTACGCTCCTGACAAAGTGCAGAAGGTGCTGATCGGGAACAAATCTGATGAGGAACACAAAAGACAAGTGGCCACAGAGCAGGGAAACAAGGTGTGTGTGTGTGTGTGTGTGTGTGTGTGTGTGTGTGTGTGTGTGTGTGTGATTAAAACAGTGAGGTAACTGTACTAACTCTAGATGTGTTTGTTCCCTAACTGTAGCTTGCTAAAGCTTATGGAATGGACTTTTTCGAGACAAGTGCCTTTACCAATCACAACATCACAGAGGTATGTATTCATATAGAACACAAGAGTAGAGAAGCTTTAAATAGTTCAGAATAAAATCACAAATAGCATGGATCCAAAATAACTGCACCAGGGTCAGTCTGAATACTGACCTGTGATTGGCCTGAACAGTGGTTTCCAAAGTGTGGGGTGCAGCCCTCTAGTGGCGAATAAAGACATGACAGGTGGGGTGCAATAAACGGCAGGATTTATATATATAAATATACAATAATCCTCAATTTATCGCAAAAAAATGGTAGTATTGTTTAAGCCGTAAATCATCCTCCCACACACTTTAAACACACACAGAACACATTTTAATATAGTAATTATATTTTTATTATTCAAATTCATTATTTCAACATAAAACGGTTTATCGCGGAATCGCATTTGCCGCATAACTAATTAGTTTGGCTGATTTTCACGATGGTTACGTCCAAAACGTTCCACGATAAACGAAAAAAACGCGATTAACGGGGGATTCTGAGAAGCAGCTCTGGGCAGAAGATGAATTTGGAGATGATCCATTCAGTCAGTTTTTTTGTGCAAACATCAATAACAGCTTGAACTCCTCAATGCTGAGAAGTAACCGTGGTATAAGGTGATAATCCACGGTGAGACATGAGGACTTACACCATTCTAGCGCTTCAGCTTCAGCCGTTCTTCACCATCACATCGTGCACCAACATCCTGTAACACCTCTGAATAGAAATTGTCTCTCCTTTGAATTCCCTCTCCTGTGTGTTCCAGTCCTTCACACGTTTAGCTGAGCTGGTGTTGCAGGCTAATAAGAAGGACCTCGATCTCCTGAGGGTGTCCATCAACGACGAGGTGGACTTAGCGGCCCTGGAGGAAGAAGCAGGAATGTGTGACGGCAGCAGTAACACCCAAAAGACCTGCTGGTGCTGAGGACAGGAAGTGACATCAACACCAACACATTTTTTTTCTTCATCTCTCTTTTTTCTTTTTCTTCTCGGGTTTGGTGCCTCTCATCACAAATGAATGAAGATGGAAGCAATGCAAGAGTTCTCGTTACATTCAGGAAGGATGGATGTCTAGCATAAGTGACTCGTTAGTAGCAAGTTAATGAGTGTGTCGTATACGTCCCTAGATCTTCTGTGAGGAAATGGTACGGCCCGTCGTAGGGGTGTTTGGGAGACAATTTTATTAATCGGACACCCTTGTGAAAGCTCAGGGGCACGTTCTCCGTACATCGCTGACTACATCTGAGATCAAATGACACATCTGAGATCATCTCATTGGGGTAATTATGTTGTGACTAGTGCGGTTTGGAACACGCATTGCCCATGAAAGGGCTGTATGTACTGTATATACTGTATATTTATATATATATAATGTAGAAACCCGATGTGATCAGGAGCTCTGTGATTGGCTGGTTAATGGTACAATAGCCATTCATTTTACCTGCTGCTGAAAGTTACATCTCAAAGGTTATGAAGAATTTGAAAATCGTACAAAAATAGCAGGGAACACCACGAATTCTGGAAAAACAAGGAAGGTGTATTTTTTGGGTATATTTATTATTTTTAGCTGAAGTTTATTTACATATTATATTAATAGTGTCAGAGCCACCACAGGACCCTGTAGAACTCAAAACAAGGATTCAATTCAGTTCAGTTTAATTCAGTTCCATTTAATTCAGTTTATTTCAGTGCAGTTTAATTCTGTTCAATTCTATGAAGTTCAGGTCAATTTATTTTAAGTTCAATTCAATGCAGTTCAGTTCAATTCCATTAAGTTCAGTTCAATTTAATTCAGTTTATTTCAGTGCGGTTGAATTCAGTTCAATTCAGTTCAGTTCATTTAAGTTCAGTTAAATACCACTGAGTTCAGTTTTTTTCAATTAAGTTCAGTTCAGTTTATTTCAGTTTAATTTAATTCAGTTAATCTCAAATCAATTAAGTTCAGTTCAATTTAAATTTAGTTAAGTTTATTTTAGTGCAGTTTAATTTAATTATGTTCAGTTCAGTTTATTTCAGTTCACTTCAGTTTATTTTAATTCAGTTTAGTTTAGTTTAATTCAGTTCAGATCAATTTAATTCAGTTCAGTTCGATTTGTTTAGCGCTTTAACAAAGGCATTGTCCCAAAGTAGAATTAAATACAAGAAAATTCTATAAAATTGGCAATATTTTACTACTTATTCTGAATTCAACAAGTCAAACTTTTACTTCATGGTGAAGAAGCCCAGACCTTCTCCTGTGAAGGGCCAAAAATCAGACTGGAGTGAGCACTGTGGGCCGAAAGTCAATATGACATTAAACCCAACTGTAAATATTAAAATTAAAGTTGCCCTCATTAATGATTTCAGAATAATTCATTAGTTCATCAGTAATTCATTCATTAAGTAACTGTTTTATAAATAGATTTTTCTTTTAATGAAACTTGAATAGTACAACAAAAACATAGAAACATCCCCATAGTATATAATACCATCGAATTTAATGCCTGCTTTAATACAGCTGCGTTCTTATTACATCAGTGAAGATGAAACATGAAGTTGCTCCTGATTAATAAGAAGATTTTCCAAATTGTGCTGCAGCTGAATTAGTGACAGTCAGGATATTATGTTGGCGAGTGTCAGTCAGTTTACTTCATAAATCAAAGGTCACCACAGGCATTTAAGCATTTCTGCTTCAGAGAAAATATGGTAGTTTGATGGTTTAGACTTTAGATGTTGTACTTTGGTTTGGAAGGTCATGAGTTAAAATCCCATTACCACCAAGCTACCCTTGAGCAAGGTCCTTCACCCTCAGCGTCTCACTGCATCAATGAGTTGTATAAATGTAAACTATGTTCACTTCTGGAGAAAAGCGATATCTTTCCAAAAGATTTGATCCTGTCCATCCCATATTGCATGTTGAATTTGGAAATCTCTCTCCTCTCTTGCTCCTCCTGCAAAGGTTCGCTTTGGTAAGAATGGAGAGGAGATCTAATTCTGTGTACGTGAAATAATCCTACACCTGATCAATTTTGATTTTACGGACCTGTTGGTATTAAGGCAAATTAAGGAAGAGCTTTAAAGAACCAAACAATCCCAGATCATCACAAATAAAAAAAAAAGTGTACGAAGAACGGACCCCTGACTGAACGTATTAGTGTTTACTAGTAATCAGATCTATGAGGTGTTACGTTTAAGAACATCCCAAAATGTGTGTGTTCCATACATTTCAGTGGTAAATGGATCGTCAGTACTTCTGTAATCGCTAATATTTTGTCAATCCATAGATTGGCTTCTTGTGTTCAAAGAAAAACGTGGTTCTCTGGCTTGTTCCTCTTGAAGGTTTGATGTGAAAACCTATAAAAGTGTTTCCATTTTGCAGGAAAAAGAACTCCAAAAAATGTTTATGTGGCTTTAAGGGAAACTCTGAATGAGTGGGTAGATATTTTTGGAAATATAAATGTAATGTAACTCAGTGTAAGAGATCTGAGGTATTCTGAGGTCCCTGCATTTATAGGTTTGTCCACTAGATGGCACTGCGCACCTAGTTTACTTCACGGCCTCCTTTTTTTACGTTATTCCTGTTGGAATGAGGTTTTTGCAGGGTCATGCAACAACTGTCAAACACTGTTAATGAGGCATTTTTTAGTAAATCTCAGAACTGCAGCGGAAACAGAGAATCAGTCGGACAAACCGCGAGTAGAAATGAGCCGCTAGGCAAATCAAGCTAACCTGACAGAATCTCAGCAGCGTTTCAACCTCAGGTTTTTGTGTCCATTCGTTCATCATTCGACAACATAATCATAATCGTACGACTAAAAAAAATAAACATTATATCGCACACAATGAGTTTCTCGCTTAGCTAGAAATTCAGCTAGCTAGTTTCGGTAATGTTGGAGAAAATCTTACTGTCGGCGATAAAACTTTTGCTGACCCTTTCACCATTCCAAAATTCGATCATTTGTACAGTGGATTGTGGAAATCAAATAATATGTATGCAAGATCTAAATAATTAGCACAGATGCTAGAGATGTGGTTTACATTATTGTGTTACTTTGATTGAAATCCTCTAGAATAAATATCATTTTTATTTCCAGTTCTTGATGAATGTAAATTGTGTTCTACATCCTCCTTTTTTCTTTTGGGTATAAAAGGAATTTTGACGTGGATAAGGACTTTGTCGTTTATATGTCCAGTCCTGTGGTTTTAAAGGAGCGATTTGTCATTTCTAGAAAAGAGACATTGACAATCGACCTTCAACCTTTTGTTAAAACTACTTGCATATAGTTTACAAATTGCCTTTTATGGAAAAAAAATTTGACTGGGGGGCGGAGCTAATTTCAGGGCTGGAAACCATTAAACCAGTGTGAAATTAAAAAAAATAAACTACATTTTAAGTACTCTAGTGCAAATCCCAATATTCGTAGGATTTCTGTAAAATGATGGAATTTGTTTCAGGGTAAGAAAAAAAAACAATAACGTTAAAAAAACAATACCGTTAATATTCATGACCTGATTTTAATATTCATTAGTATTCATAATTTTTTTAATTAGGACTGGGATCTGAAGGACATGTACTGGTTGTGTAATTGTATGAAGGTTTTTCCTTTATTATTTCTCACTGTCATTGTCATTTTCTGTCTTAATGAATGAATGAATTAAATAATTTGTTACATTTTAATTTAGTTATAAATCCACAGAAGTCGACTGTAAATGATCCTAACAAGTTTGTTAAAGTGGTATTATGGTACATTGTATTAGATGAAATGTTCTACAGTATAACACCATTGTTTATGTGAGATTCACACACACACACACACACACACACACACACACACACACACACACACACACACACACACACACACACTTGTTTAGACTTCATAAAATGCTTATGTGATTATTTAGGCTTATGGTGATTCTGTTGAAGGAGTCAAAATATTTATGAATAAATAGACACATTACATATTTCTTTAATAATTCATTATGGTGATGAGCGTTTAGGGGGGTTTGGGGTTGGGAAAGTGCAGTACAGTATTTATCCCCCAGGAGCAGGTAGGAGATTTATTTCTTTTTAAAATACACAGCATAGATTTATTAAAATCACCAAGATGAAAAGTCTGAAGCACATCACATGCATATGATATGAAGCAGAGGTTTCTGTTGTAAAATCATTAGTTGAATTTGCATACAATTTGCATATTAGTGTTTAAGTGAAGTAAAACTGGGTGTAATAGTGATCTATGATTAGACTGATTAGAGTGATGGTGTTTGGGACTAATGGTGATCTGTGTTTAGTCACTGGAAGTAATGGTGTTCAAACATTGGTGTTTGAGAGTAATGTTAATCGAAGTTTAGTGTTTGGCACTAATAGTGAACTGTGATTGGTGTTTGGGGGTTATAGTGATGTGTGATTGGTGCTTGGGAGTAATGGTGATCAAACATTGGTGTTTGGCAATAATAGTGAACTGTGATTGGTGTTCGGGAGTGTAATATATGTACTATTGGTATCAGCATTCTGTGATTAGCCTGCCCTCTAGTGGTGACTTAAGTAGTGCTGTATTAGTAATGGCAGTTCTGAGTAAAGACCATGTGAGTTAACACGACTCAACCGTTCTGCTGAGTATTATTCTTCTGTCAGCATACACAACAGGGAGTTATAGTGAGGTGTGATTGGTGTTTAGGAGTAATGGTGATTAGTGATTGGCGTTTGGGAATAATAGTGATCTAAAACTGGTGTTTGGGAGTAATGGTGATCAATGATTGGTGTTTGGAAATAAAAGTGATCTGAAACTGGTGTTTGGGAGTGATGGTGATTGGTCATTGGGAGCAATGGTGATCTGTGATTGGTGTTTGGGAATAATAGTGATCTGAGACTGGTGTTTGGGAGTAATGGTGATCTGTTATTGGTGTTTGGGAGTAATGCTTATCAGTGATTGGTCATTGGGAGTAATAGTGATCTGGTTTTGGTGTTTGGGAGTAATGGTTATCAGTGATTTGTCATTGGGAGTAATGGTAATCTGTGATTGGTGTTTGGGAAGAATAATGATCTGAGCCTGGTGTTTGGGAGTAATGGTTAGCAGTGATTGGTCATTGGGAGTAATGGTGATCAGAGATTGGTCATTGGGAGTAATGGTGATCTTTGATTGGTGTTTGGGAGTAATAATGCGCTATAATTGCTCATTTGAAGCAATGGTGGTCTTGAAATGACGGTTGGGGCAGATATGATCTGTGATTGGTCGTAAGAAACAATAGTGAACAATAATAAGTGGATAGATGTCGTTGTGATTGGTGATTAGATGTTCCCTGTCAAAATCTAGCATCAAATTCACTAAGCACTTGAACAAGCACAATGACTAACAGTTGTTATTGATTTTTTTTTTTTAACACTTCTCCTTTTTCCCCAAACAAACATAACCTGATTATGTGGTTAATGGTTAAAAGGTTTTTTTTAGACATAGTGCTTCTTCTTGCTTACTTCTAATGTCACAGAGCTTTTGTAATTGACTTATGTAATAAGGTCACAGATAAAGTGTGCTTCTGTTGTAGTTCCAGTTTGGCTGCACAGTGCACCTTCACAGATCTTGATTCGATTTCAACGGATCTCTGTATCTTCTTAATGACATTTCAGACAGGAAAACTTTTACACAGGAAGTGTTGACATCCGTTTATAGGATATATCGTTTCTGGCTGTCGAGTATAAGCACAACAACCTAAGAGGTTTAAAATGTCAGACACAATATTGGACTCTGAGTGAGAAGATCAAGTCATTGGACCTTCTAGGTGAATTGTGTAGCAGTTTAAAGAATGGACATCGTCCCAAAGCAGCTTCACAGAATATACATTTTAGCATGAAAAATTGTGGAAGGAACCCTACAGCAACCTCATGGATCCTGTTCATGTGTTGCATGAACCTTCTACAAAATGGAAATCAAACAAACTTCTACACAAATGTACAGCTTCTTATTGTCATAGTCAACCCTGGTGCACTGTGACGTTTCCTTAGATGATGTTCCACACCGAGAGCACTGAGAGCACCACTGCACTTGTAAGAGATGTAAATTTATAACTCTCTAATTAGAGCGGCCGTGTGGAGGGACATCGCTCGGCTCTCGCACTTGGCTCGCGCTTTCCTTCCAGGCACTCTGCGAGGAGTCTGCGTAGGCCAGACCGATTCGACGAAAATAGCCCTGGCTGGAATCGGCTGTGACTCTGACCCAGCTGTTCCAGCTGTTCCAGCTCACACAGCGTATTAGACACACACTGCGGCGATAACTAGTGACACAATGCTTCATTAATCACAAGAATGATATAAGTCGACTGTGTATATGTGCTCTGTGTGTGTGTGTGTGTGTGTGTGTGTGTGTGTGTGTGTGTGTGTGTGTGTGTGTGGTTTATTGACCTGCATTATAATCCCTGGTTTGAATTCTGACCAAGCAAACCACATGCAGCTCCATGCTGTTATAGGAAAAGAATCGACAACTGGCAGTGGTGGACTGTAAGGAAGTCAATATGATTCGTTACTGTAGTTTTTTTTTTCGTGTCTGTACTTTATTTTGAATCTGTAAATTTTAAGTCTTTTACTTTTAATTCACTACATTTCAAATTCAAATATTTTACTCTTTTCTCAAGTACATTTCTTTCTATTTATGAGGATAAAAACGTAACGTAAATGTAATACCCAGCGAGTCACCAATCAGGGTCGAGCGCTCGCTCTGTTTTGTTCTGATCGGCACTTGGTGTATCTACTGATCACCAACATACAGTTTAGCATCAGTTCAACATCAAGCAGAACATTTAGAGAGGAATAAATGATGAAGAAACTCCAGACTCAAACTCACCACCACACACGTGACCTCATTTACGTGGTTTATTTTAAAGTAGTTGAAAAGCAGGTTTTGGGTTTATGATCATTGTAATAGAAATCAATCAGTGTTTTAGTCATTAATATTATTCTATTAATAGATCAGTGTGCTGAGAGTCACATTCGAGTCTTTACACATAAACTTTGGTGATTTAGTAAAGAATCTTGTGATAAAAATGATAATAGGAACATTAGATATAATAAATCAGAGTGCTTTGAATACTTAAGTCCTCAAGTGAAAGTTTAGCTTTTGGAGCACTTTTACTTTTACTTCAGTAATATTTTACAGAGTGGATCGACTTTATCTCATCTACATGATGTACTTCATATACAGTGTTTTATTCCTATTATACAATAACAATTTGCCAAACAATTCCACGTATTCACTAATGAACGAATGACACGCAGCGGCTGGTCTGATTGATCTGATGATTGATCCGTGAAACCACTAATTGTCCGAGAAGGTGCACAGATTTTGCACACGCCTTCGTAGTTACTGTCGCATTCCTTCCAAAGTGTGAAATCTGATTTCATAAATACTGATTTCACTTTATGTTTTAGTATTTATGGGACTAAAGTAGAGGCAGTTTGACCGGGGGTGCACAAACTTTTGCCTTCAAGGAATGGACGCTGTACAATGGATTTCATTCAACGTTCATTTGTTAATTTATCATTCGTCCATGAAACTGCGGTGATTGACCAGGGGTGCACAAACTTTTACCCTTGATTGCATTCGTCCATACTGAAAATGCAGGAACACGAGAGGAGCTTGACATGATGTTATGGAACATCCATGAAACTACAATTACTGACCAGGGGTGCACAAACTTTCACTTTCAAGGAAACGATACAGTACAGTGGATTTCACTGATCCACACTGAAGATTGAGGAACAACCAAAGAGCCTGAGATGATGTTGTGGATCATCAATGAAACCAGGTCCATTGGCCATACATTGGATTTCATTGATCTATACTGAAGATGCATGAAGAACAGAGAAGCCTGAGATGAAGATCAGAAATTCATTCTGTGGATCTAATTCATCTTGTCGTCATGTTGCAGCATAGCAGGGAGAACATCGCATTTTTCACTCCCAGCATCCTGGAGTTTTGATGTTGCTTCAAGCTGGGCTTAATTTAGACTGAAAGGAAAGAGTCTGAAGGCAGGATGGCTCATCTCTCTTTCTCTTTCTCTCTCTTGAACTTCAAAATCTTGTCTTTCTGTAGCCAAACATGGTAACCGCCGCTTTGGCTTGGCTCTCGCTCAGGTCCATTTCTTCGCTCTTGGACTCAAAGAGAGAACGTATAAAAAGAAGCTTTCCTCAGGGACAGCGATAAAAAGAGAATGAAAGGAGGAGAGAAAGAGGAGAAGGATGAATTGAAAGATGTGCCCGGACATTATTTTTGCGCTCTTGTGCGCACGTGGCGGGGGCGTTCGATGTGGGTGGAGCTTTAGGGCACTTCTGCCAATCGTTGTGATGTCACATCCGCCCACGCGGCCGCGCCGTGCTGCGCTTTCACACCAAAGTGAGTCATGTTAGTGCTGGAGGAGGACACTGAGGAATGCTAAGCACCCCAAAAAAAGACTGAACTTTTACTGCAGGCTTGCGTTCTGCATCTCTCTCTCTCTCTCTCTCTCTCCTCTCTCTCTCTCTCTCTCTCGCTTTTCCTTTTTTGTCTCAACACTGTCATTGTCACTGTCTGCTACAATAAAAAATAGATGGATCCGCCACCTGCACTGCAACACATCAGTCTGCCGTGTAAACGAGGGGAATCGCTCATCTCCATCCAGCGTTATTCCCCTCACAGAAAAATCTAAATTTGTCCCCAACGATAAAGATTCCTTAATGAATCCCGCAGATTTGTTCAGTATGACAAAGTAGAAACACAAACAACTGTATGAAGCAGAGAGTAATAATTCCATGAATGGATGGATGGATAGAAGGGTGGATGAATGGATGAATGGGTGGATAAATAAATGAATTGATGGATGGCTGGTTGGCGTGATAAATTAATAAACTGATTAATGAATAAATGAATTGATGGCTGGATGAATGAAAGAATGGATGCATGAATTGATGAATTAATGGATGGCTGGAAGCAAAACTGATTAAACGAATGAAAAGAAGGCTTAATTTTCATTGTGCATTTTATATCCGGATAGTTCACACCCAGAGATAAAATAGTGCCATCAGATGACATTTTCTTACATGAGTTCTAAAAAATATGTATTAGAAAGAGAGAGAAAATGATGTGCTTCTGTGCTTCGTCTCTATTAATAATGAAGCTGTTGGAGTTACAGTGCATCCGGAAAGTTCTCACAGCGATTCACTTTTTCCACGTTATGTTACAGCTTTATTCCAAAACGGATTCAATTCATTATTTTCCTCCAAATCCTACAAACGATTTGTTTAAAATCTTTGCAAATGTATTAAACATAAAAAAGGAAAAAAGAAAGTCACATGTACATAAATATTCAGTCTTTGCTCAATACTTCATTGAAGCACTTTGGCACCAGTTACAGCCTCAAGTCTCTGTGAGTTTGATGCTACAGGCTTGACACATTTATTTTGGGGCAGTTTCTTCCAATTTTCTCTGCAGAACCTCTCGAGCTCCATCAGGTTGGATGGGGCACGTCGGTGCACAGCCATTTTCAGATCTCTCCAGAGATGTTCAATCAGGTTCAAGTTCTGACTCTGGCTGGGCCACTTGAGAACATTCACAGAGTCATCCTGTAGACACTTGGGTCGTTGTCCTGTTGGAAGATGAACCATCACACCAGTCTGAGGAGGCATTCATCTTTCCCTCGATCCTGACAAGTCTCCCAGTTCCTGCTGCTGAAAAACATCTCCACAGCATGATGCTGCCACCACCATGCTTCACTGTAGAGATGGTATTGGCCAGTTGATGACTGGTGCCTGGTTTCCTCCAGATATGACGCTTGGCATTCAGGCAAAAGAGTTCAATCTTTGTTTCTCATGGTCTGAGAGTCCTTCAGGTGCCTTTTGGCAAACTCCAGGTGGGCTGTCATGTACCACTGAGAAATGCTGGAGCTCTATCAGAGTGACCATTGGGCTCTTGGTCACCTCCCTTATTAAGCCCCTTTTAACAATCTCTCAGTTTGATCAGGTACTAGCTGAGTCCTGGTGGTTCCAAACTTGGTGGCCACTATGCTCACTGGGACCTTCACTGCTGCAGAAATGTTTCTATCCACTTCTCCAGATTTGTGTCTCGATACAATCCTGTCTCAGAGGTCTACAAATTCCTTGAACTTCATGGTTTGGTTTGTGCTCTGACACGCACTGTTAACTGTGGGACCTCCTATAGATAAGTGTGTGCCTTTCCAAATCATGTCCAATCAACTGAATTGACCACAGGCGGACTCCAATTACGTTGTAGAAACATCTCAAGGATGATCAGTGGAAACAGGATGCCCCTGAGCTGTGATTTTTTTCTTTTTAATTAATTTGCAAAGATTTTAAACAAACTTCTTTCACCTTCATTATGGTGTATCGTTTGTAGAATCTTGAGGAAAAGAATGAATTGAATCCATTCTGGAATTAAATTGTAACATAGCAAAATGTGGAAAAAGTAAAGACCTATGAAAACGTTCCAGATGCACTGTAACTCCTCGTCCTGTTTATCGTTCTAGTTCTCATATTTCTCGTTTTTCTTCTCCAGTTCACCTCCGAATTCATCTTGTGCCGTGAGTTGTTGATCAAAATCACTGAATTCACCTTTTAAGTTTCACCAGAGGAGGATATTCTCCATGGAGCTTTGTACGGTCATTAGGAAATGTCTACAATAGCTGTCAAACTCTTACCATGTTACTATGGTTACAGTAGCATGGTACACAGAGCATTCATTTTGAATGCTGACCGAACTGACAAACACAAAATACCTGTATATTTAACACTCTAAACTCATACCTGAACTCCTGCCAGTGAATCACAATCCAGTATTTACACAACATCAATAATATATTGTAAGTCAAGTAAGAGATATGTATGATGTATAGAGTATATACAACAGTACCCAGATGTCCATAGATGATACATGATATATATATTTATGTGTGTGTGTGTGTGTTTAAATAAAACCAGCAACAGCAGCAACAAAAACCCTATGTTATTGTCCATGTGTTAGTGTTGCATCGTGCCAGAGAAGATCTGATGAATGGGGTCTTTCTTCCCGTCGCCCTTCAGCCAGGGGGTCCGAATGCCAAACATTCTCCAAGGGGGCGTTCGCTGTTACACAACAACTTCAGCCAGAATGTTTCAAGTCAGCACTTTGCTTTCCACGTTCTTATTCACTATAGAGGTTACATTCACGTTCACACTCAACTGAAAAACACATTACAGATTGTGTTTCATATTATATATATGTAAGAACACATGAGTCCACTCTTCTGGGAAGATGTTCCACTAGGTTTTGTGGAGATTTGTGCTCCAGACACAAAGTAAAGTTAGGTACTGATGTATGTGAGGTGAGGAGGCCTGGGGTATATCCCTTTGTATCTTCATGGAGCAGGCTTTGTGCACAGGAGCATTGTTAAGTTTGGGTCCTCCTAGTTCAAGCGAATAAAAAATATCATGCTACTGCTTACAAAGACGTCCAATCCGATTGTGTGCCTCTGATGTTTGTGGGAACAATTTGGGGAAGAACCTCATCTGGCTGGAAAGGCGTCCCAATACCTTTCACCAAACAGTGTAGCTAACCAGCTACTATATTAAATGAAGGTCAAATACGTAAAATATGTATGAAGTTTATGTAATTAGGTATTAAATCAAACACCGTCTGGTTCGGTCCAAAGCCAACAACTGTCCATCTAGCGTAAAAACGCCATAACACATTACATTTAATGTTGTGGAATGTTCATGAAACATCTTCCTATTCTCACTTATGTTATAGCAGCTATAAATGGTCATTCCCTCAACAACAACATTTTTGTTGTTAACAAAACCGCAAAAATATAAACTCCTTCCTGTCTTGAAGATACCTGGAAACTTAGGGTTATACACTAGGATTATATGCTGACACTGAAGACTCCTTCTGTCTTTTTCCTCAAATGTATATGTAGACCTTCAGTGGTGCCCTAACTGAATCAATGCACCACTTAATACCATCAAGATGCCATCAAGGTGCAGTAGAACAGAGAGCTGCATCACACACAGGAACAGAGAGAGTAAATATCATCACTAAAGCACGAAAACCCAATGAACACAATTCAACATGTCTCCTTTCACTGGAGCCACAACTGCACCACCCGCATACATTATCTCCAGCAGAAGATATTTGATATTCCTCTCATTACATCACCCAGGGGTTTTTCTTTATCTTAGTGTATTTTTTTCTGTGCATCCTGGTTTTCCTGAGGATTTGAAAGAAAGGTAAATTGTGTGTATTTTACAGGAAAGAAAATGCGAAAACAGTTCACGAAAAAGCCCTTTTGGCGACATTTCCTCATTATGTCCGGCTTGATGTCCTCATGATGTCCAGCTCCGATCAAAGAACATAAATATGGTGACGTGATCAGATGCCTGCTAGATAGCCTGGGAGTGGCTAAAGCACAATCTGATTGGTTAAAGCAACAACTTCAAATGGAAAAGGCCTTGCTGGCCCTGATGGCCTCCCACATATACTATAAATACATACATACATACATACATACATACATACATACATACATACATACAATAAAAGATCATATATTTTTGACTCAGTAGACTTTAAACACTTAATTTTCAAATGAATTAATGATACAGAGCCACACAAAATAGAAGACCGATATTTTACTTATATATATTATTCCTAAAAATGCTTGTGAGTTGTAATTATTTTATCCTCTGCAAGACATTAACTGAACTGGAATAATATCAGCTGTATAAATATAAAGTACCAGGTGCCGAAAGCCACTGCTAATGTTTGACCACTCAGTAAAACGAATTCACAGTTACATGTAAAAATACAGATATTTTTACATGCTGACTTTCCCAATGTTTGTTTTTTATCATTCATCCTTCTACAGCGACGAACCCCCTGAAATGCAGCAAAGGGAAACTGTGCTGTTGCTAGAGCAACGCTTTCCAGGACTTTCTCTCCTTCCCAATGCTGCGATGGCCATTTTATTAGGGACATACCATACCGTATTTTTATTAGCCATTAAATCATATACACTATCAATTTATAGCATTCGAAAACGAGACGAGCGACTGGATATAATATTATACTGTGTTACAGAATATGTTTTTGCTGTATTCCATTTATAGCCACTAATAAAGGTTATATGAACTTACTGTTGCTCCAACTATGGTTTTTCCAGTGATGGACGTTGTAAAAGTGCAGTGATGGATTACAGTTAAGCATTTTAGCTGTAAAATCCACCTAAAACTGTCTATTAGTGATGGTAAGATTCACAAACGTGTGCATCGGATAGTTCGTGTCACGATGCAACATATTCGCGTCAATTTATTTCTGTATAATTATCAGTAGATGTTCTTTACTTTATTATTTAGAAACTGATCAATATTTCATGACCGATATTTGATATGTAGATCGATTTCTCATCGCTAAACAGTTTCTCGAGCGCGTTCTCTCAGCGCTGCTGCTGCTACGTGAATACGACGCATCGCAACACTACGGAGACGGAGGCGTGTCCTGAGAGAGTCACATAGAATACAGATTAACATGGCAGAGGTAGAGCTGTAACTTCCTGCACACACAACAGGAAAAGAACGTCTGGTTTTATTTCCTCTTTTTTCACAGTCATGTGTGTGAAAGGGGACATGTGTTAGAAGTCAGAATGCACTCAAGTAAATTGATGATTTGCCGTCTGTCTGAACCAAAGAAATAAAAGTGAACTTTCTGCACCATATTGAATTTCAGATCATCATTTTTTTCCCCATTGCTTCGTATTGCAATCGCATTATGTTGAATCGAATCCACATCCATTTGTGGTTCTTCACCTGAGCTTCGAGACCCAATGCCCCTGTACACAAATGAAGATCTGCTTTCCATGGGTTGGAAGATCTCCTGCTATAAACCCTATTGAACATCTTTGGATTGAATGTGAACGCTGACTGCACCCCAGAAATCCTCCTCATCTTCTCACTTACATCAGTACCGTACTTTACTCACACCCTTGTAGATGACTAAACACAGGACTCCACAAAATCTATTGGAACATCTTTCCAGAAGAAGAATGGACGGCTTCATTAAAAACAATACTGAACGCTGGTCACTGCAGCACGAACTCCAACTCCACGCCCTGAGAAATAGAGCTACATACAATATATTCCATCAATGAAACACAATATAATGTATGGAAAAATGCACTTCTTCAACTTAGTGATATTTATTTTTATTTATTTTCTGTTTAAATCTTTTTCCAAAATATGATTTTGGATCTCAGTTCAGATTTGTCGAGACATATGCACCAGCGTTCATCCTTATCCTGATGATCTAACAGGACTGCTGAATCATCTGTACCTTCTAATGAAATGTTTCCAAAAGCAGGAGAAATGATGATGGAAGGAGAAACAGGCTGGAAAAAAGGAGTGAATTCCTTCACAAAAACCTCTAAAAGAAAGAATGATGTTTTGATGACTTTCAAAAATATTGGTATCGGTATCAACATCGGCATCAGTATGGATATTGACGATCCTCCGTCTTGAAAGTAACCGTTATCTTTTTTTCCCTTAGAAGAACATCTTCTTGCAGGAAGTCATCTCAGTCAAAGATGTTCCTATAAGGATTGATTGATAAGTGCTCTCAAAGTGGTGCACACGGAAATGTAAAAATGAAGGGAAACGGGTTCACCAGGGGTATGACGGGTCGATCATGAACGAATCGTTCATTTAAAATGAGTCTTTGATGTGACTCAGAAGAACGAGTCGTTTCAGTTAGACAAGGTCTGTCTGACCTTGTCCATCAACCTATCCATCACCACTAAAAACAGTAAAGGGCTCAGAGCCGATCCTTGATGCAGTCCAACCTTCACCTTGAAACGATCTGTCGTTCCTACTGCACACTTCACTGCTGTAACACTGTCTCTATACATGTCCTGCACCACCCTCAGATACTTCTCTGACACACCTGACTTCCTCATACAATACCACAACTCTCTCCACCCTGTCGTACGCTTTCTCTAAATCCACAAATACACAATGCAACTCCTTCTGACCTTCACTATACTTCTCCATCAACATTCTCAAAGCAAATAATGCGCCTGTGGTGCTCTTCCTCGGCATGAAACCATACTGCTCCTCACCAAGTCACCAAAATGATCCGATCTTCCCATCACTAATATGATGGAGGGAGATGAAGCTTTTTTTTTTTTGGAGCCTTGGGAAAATCTCGCGAGATTTCGACGAAGCCAGGCGGAGAATTGTGACGTCAGAAGGCGCTGCGGGAGGCGGAGCCGCAACTTTGTATGAACTTCTTGAGTTTGAAGTTGCACGAAAGAGAGAGAGAGAGCGCGATAGAGAGAAAGGAGGAACGAGGCAGAGGAAAGCATAGCGCATGCAGAATAACAGAGCGAGAGAGAGAGAGAGAGAGAGAGAGAGAAGCTGCAGTAGCAGCTCGGCTGATGGACTAAAACCACCCTTTCACTGAACACTCGTTTTTTTCCGCCTAAATCCACGCACAGCCCGTGGGTGGGCGACACGGAGACACGGTCTCGCGCTGCCGTCGGAGTGGGTCTTATTGTTATTATTATAATTTTTTGTACATCTGCGTGGAAGGAAACGACGACGAAGGAAGCAGAGAGAAGAAGAAGAGGAGGAGGAGGAGAAGGTGAGTCGGGTCCGCGAGCACCGCTTTAATGTTGTCGCGTGCATTATTTACCTGCGCACCTTTTCCTTCCTCGTCGCTCGCGCGCGCGCGTGTGCGAGTCTTGAGACGTAACGTGAGCATTACCGGCGGAAAAAAAACAAACAAACGAAAAAAAAAAAAAAAATCACGGCTCTGTTCGGGCTGAAACGAGTCCTTGTTTGTGCACGCGCTTAATTAATCAATTAATAAATTAACTAATCAATCTATTTCATTTATCCGGTAAAATCAATCAATCAATCAATAAAACGACTTAAACGCTCGCGCGGTGAAGTCGGGGTTCGTTCTGCCGTACCGGGGCCGCCGGTCACGCGCAAGTTTTCGCGTCCGCTTTCAATATCCAGGGGTTTTTGCACACCTGGAGGAGAGAGAGAGAGAGAGAGAGAGAGAGATATGTAAGTGACATCTACGTCAACGTTCACAAAACTACCACCGTCTTCAACGCAGCAGATTTTGCACTGTATATTGACCGGTAACCGGGTGCGCATGCGCGGTTTCAGCACTCCAATGGTCTCAGAGATGTGGTGCATCTTGTTGAGTTGTGGTTAAGGGGGAAATGCTAATGCTACTGTTTTGCATGTTCCCATGGATTGCCAGTGGGTTTCCTCAGGGTTCACTGGTTTCCTCCGTGCCCTGAGGTGGGTTGTTCTGGCTCGGAATCGGCCTCTAGGCGTGAAAATAAAACGTCCGATGGATATGAACGGAATTCACAAATGTACTCCGTGAGTTTAGTCTGCGTCTCGTTCCAGATGTAGCTCCAGTGTCGAATGTGGACGGGAATCTAATCCGGCTCCATGCGTGTTTCGTGACAGCCATTTTGTGGACGAGACCCTTTCGACGAGGGACTGGGGTTTGTGCAGTCCGCTGTATTGGAAAGGTTCCACGAATTTGGAATGTTTTTCGGAATGCCGAAGACGATTTTCCTCGTGATCGACGAGGGGAATGACGTAGAATGTAAAATAGATTGATGGCCTCTATGTTGGAAAGGGAATTCTCTTCACTGTTGAATGTCCGGTTCACCTTCTCGGAATTCCGACTCGACTTGGAGTGGCCTTCGACACGTTTTCCTTGTCAGAGATCGTATTTTTCTTAAGATTGATTAGATTTGATTCAACTTTGTCATTCGTTTTACATGCATGAGAGGGACGCCATGATCAAATATGGCAGAACGTTTTTACCCAGAGCTCAGGGTCCTGTTTGGCATGTTCTCCCAGAGTTCCTGTGGGTTTCCTTAGGGTGCAATGGGTTGTACTGTCTAGGAATTGCCCCAGGTGCAAAATAAAGTGGGTGATGGATATCATAAAGTATTATTTTTTAATTATAATTTTTTTTTAATGAGTTTTGTAACTAACTCAGATGTTTGTTACACATGTTGTTCAACCCAGAGTGTCCAGTTCAGGAAGCTGTCTCATTCCAACATGGCCGCCCTTAACGTGATCAAAAACAAAAATATAGCGTCGTTGCTGAAATTTCTTCAGCTTTCGTGGAAAAAAAAAGACGTCATTGCAAGTCGAAGGCATTTTTTTTTTCCCTCTTGGTGCGTCTCCGAGTGTGGCGTCGATGCGTTGGTTTGTTCTGATCTCTTGTCCCTGGCTGCGTTGGCTGTGTGGGCGGATGTACGCTTTAAAGAAGAGCTCGTCTCTGACTCGAGCGCTCGTTCCTGCTCCTGCTTCTTCACTCTCTAGTTGCAAAATAATGAAAGATTGGAGATGTGTACGTATACGGTTCGTACACTTGTTCGAACCCCGCCCACACCCCACCACCACCAGAGGATGAAAGGTCACGACCTTTTCCTGTAATCGCTGAGAGATTACGCAGCAGAGCAAAACCGATGTATATATTCGAGAGAAGCAGATCATGCGACGTCTCCGGTTTTACGATAACATGAAGGAAAGAGAGCGCTCATTTATTTATTTATTTTTTCTTCTCCACCGCTCTGTTATGTAAGTGCTCCGAGGATGAGGATACGGTGTCACATTTTTCTGTATTAAGCTGCCGATTGAGTAGGAGCGCGTGGGCAGAGGCGCACATGTTCTGCAACATGGAGACCGAGAGAGAAGGAGAGAAAGCCTGGGCAGATGATTGGCAGCACAGTGATTCTCAAAAGCCTTTTAGAATCCGCTGTCCAACGTTGATTCAAGCGGATCCATCACATAACGAGCGTTTCAATAAAACGTCACGTGCGGCTCGGGAGAACGCGGACGCCACGAATCACGGGGTCAGAGCAGGTCGTACGGGTCATCTTCCTCAAGCTCTGCATCTCCAACACGAGTATTCCATCCTCAGAGTACGCCATATTCACTACCACGTCTTCATTTTGAACTTCCCATCCACATTTAGTCTCCAGTTGCTCCTAGATGAATGGAGGTTATTATAGGAAGATGTTCCACAAGGTTTTGTGGGGTTTTTGTGGAGATACATTTAGCCACAAGGGTGTTAGTAAAGTCAGGTACTGATGATGGTGAGAAGGCCTGGGGTTCAGTCAGCGTTCACATTCATAACAAAGATCTTTCACTCTAATCCATATCTAATGCTGGAACAGGTTTGGATCTCCTAGTTTGAGATGCTGCATACCATCATAACAAACTGACCAAAAACACCTCCACCATCCTGGCTAATGTTTTTGCTAACCATCCTCGCTAATTGCTCTTCCTGACCGTTTTCGCTCGTACACACTCAGCGGAGGGAAGAACGGATTTCTTTCTAAACCCGACTGTGACGAGGTTTTAAGGACACGTTTGTAGTGTGTCCTGTAGAATGTGATAGCAGGCAGGCAGGCTGGTTCAGTCGCAACACAAGAAAATGAACGAAGCACTTTAATTACTTTACAGACTCGTTGATTCAGAAAGCTTCACTGATGGGTAATAAAACTCTTTTTTTTTATTATTAATATTTTTTGATTTGTTGCTGTGCCTCTAATTTCATCCTGTAAATCTGTTCATTAGCGCAACCCGTCCATGTGTGAAGTACAGAACACACAGTTATTTCCAAACACGATTTCCCACTGCTCTCGATTAACCTGAAGCCATGCTGAGGCTGAGCTAACGAATAACTGAGCAGACGTCTGTGAGATCTTTTAAATTGGGGGAGAAATGGGGTGAGAGGGAGTGAGACTGAAGGAGAGGGAGTGAGACTGAAGGAGAGGGAGTGAGACTGAGTGAGACAGTCGAGTCTATTTCTATAGCGCTTTTCACAACGGACATTGTCTCAAAGCAGCTTGACAGAATTTAAGAGTGAAGTTGAACAATGTGTGTTTATCCCTGATGAGCAGCTGTGGAGACTGTGGGGAAGGAAAAACTCCCTTAGATGTTATGAGGAAGAAACCTTGAGAGGAACCAGACTCAAAAAGGGAACCCATCCTCATTTGTGTGACATCAAGAGTGTGATTATAGTCTTTAAACACTACAGAACACTGGAGAGTGAGAACTAACATGAGCACTGGAGTGTGTGATTATGAGTAATGTTCCTTCTACAGTCTTATAAAGTCAGTTAAGATTATGGAACCAGGAGCAACTAAGGAACTCATAAAATCGCTCAACATCTGAGATCATCATAAATCCAACACCAGCTTCTCCATGCCAGAGCCTTTAAACACTCCAAGAGGTCCAATGTCCAAATACCACATGAAGTGGGATCCAAATGGTGCTGGTACGTCTCTAGATGGTTCAGGATGTTTGCAGCAACTACTTCTTTAGAGGTCCACAATCTTCATGAGGAGGGACGTGACTGGGGCTGGAGCAACCTCAGGATGCCTCGGGATGGAGAGAGAAAGAGAAGCAGTGGAGAGGAATTAGC
Organism: Silurus meridionalis; assembly: GCF_014805685.1. Classification (NCBI taxonomy): domain Eukaryota; kingdom Metazoa; phylum Chordata; class Actinopteri; order Siluriformes; family Siluridae; genus Silurus; species Silurus meridionalis. The sequence continues at coordinate 23,364,009 of NC_060906.1, forward strand.
GTAGCTGCTGTTCATGATATTAACAGAGGAAGACTGAGAGATTGAGACTAGGGAGAATGTGTGAGAAAAAGTGAGACTGAGAGAGACAAAGAGGGAGACTGAGGGAGTGAGGGACACAGAGGGAGTGAGACTGAGGGAGACTGAGAGTGAGGAAAACAGAGTGAGGAAGCGAGAGAATGTGGGAGAGAGTGAGAATGAGGGAGACTGAGGGAGTGAGACAGAGGGAGAATGAGAGAGTGTGTGTGTGTGTGTGTGTGTGTGTGTGTGTGTGTGTGAGAGAGACAATGAGAGAAATGGGTGTTAACGTGGCTCCTGAAGCTGAAATCAGTAACCAGTGCCCCCGTCTAACACTTGGACTCCATAATTGCAGCCCTGTCTCCGGCCCCATCTTATTGTGAGCTGGTGCTTTAGACACACACACACACACACACACACACACCATCTTATTAGTTATTATGCCCATCATTCCAATATTCAATAAGTTTTTAACGTACATCATGATCTAAATTTTTGGATAATGACGTACTCCAGACATCCATTTTTATTCCATTGCTCCATTGTTTTCCAAGAACTCATTTCCTGTTGCTACAAAAACCTGCAACACTTCCTGTTTAACTGTGTAGAAACCGAAGGCAGCTTCCCTCCTGTTATTCAAATCCTTTCAATTCCTGAAAGGGAATCCTGAAGTCCCCTGAGTCGAGCTGCCATGGGAATCATCAATGCAGTAGTTTGATGAAGCAGGTTTGTGGACACCAGAGCTGATCCTTTTCTTCTAGTTGTACTTCGTGAAGAAATTTCCCCCACTTGAATCGCAGAGTTTTACAGATGACGATACGTGTTTGTTAAAGTGCAATGTATTTGTACTTTTTATCCGTTTACTGATACGTTGCATGTTCTGGAACGTCCCTCATGCAAGGTTCCTCAAATATTTCAGACGTTGCGTTTTCCACGACACACTCTCTTCATTCGGTGACGGATTCCAAATGTAGGTGCAAATGTGCAAGAGTGAATTTCACAGGTGTTCTTGTTCGGTAGCTCTGAGAGTTGAAACTTGAGTCTCTCTGTTGGTCTTCAGGATCTAATAGGACTTTCCTGATTGTCATGTTCCACTAGATTTTGTGGAGATTCTTTGAGGTGCGGTCACCATTCCATTTTATTTCCAAGGGGTTCTCCAGCATGTCTTCATGGAGCTGGCTTTGTGCAGCGGGGAAAATTTAATGGTGCCGCATCCAAAGGCGTCCTGTACAACTGTGTTCCTCCTGTAACTCTTGTGCAAGGAACTAAAATCGAAACAGATTTATCACACCAGTGGAAGTGGTTCTGCTGCTCTAGGAAAATAATCCACGACAGGGTGGCGTGTTGGGACCTGATGTGAAGCAGTTACAGACGCGTCTCGGATCTTGCAGACATACAGAAGATTTAAAAGCGAGATGGACTGTCGAGCAGACCAGGATTGCAATTGAGCTGGAAAATCTTTACTGTGAAGCCCCAAAGAAAGAAAAGAACTTTCTGCCATCGTGAGCTGAATCTCGAAGCTGAAACTCAGACCTGCTGGCGCTCGGAGCCGAGGTTTCAGTCAGTCAATAGGCGACGTGAGAGGCTTTGAAAATCGCAAACACTAACCAATAGGAAAAGCAGCTAATGTTGGTGCTCAATAACGACCTGACCTCTCAGCAGTAGTGTGAGATTTAAAGGGCTTAGTTTGTTTAAATGGACGGTCCACTGGCAGGATAGTCATGAAAACGTCATCGGTATTTCCTAAGACCTCATATCACATCACGTTTGGAAATCCCTTCTATAGCAGCAATGAATTCTTGCCCTCATCAACCTTCTTTTTCCCCTATAATACAGGGGTTTTTCAGCGTTTCTCAAGTCAAAGACCCCTTAGGCGATAGAGACATGGAGAAGGGACCCCTGGTACAAAATGTTTTAAACGTAGCCACTGATGTTAATAGAAACCAATCAAATTACACTTTCAATTAGAACGACGATGTTGTACATGCATCATAGTCTGTAGATTCCCCCCTTTCCCCACTTTCATTAGGATGATTTACACTCACACCGATGTGATATTTCGCTCCTCTCTCTCTCTCTCTCTCTCTCTCTCCATTTATTAGTACAAAACTCTTGTATTTAACCTAAAAGTGCAAAAGTGCCATGTTGTAATAAGCACCGGAATCTGTCCATCATTAGCAACTGCGTGTTCCTGTTCCCCAGAAGCATTTTGCCGGGTTTATCCGTCTCGATACGCCATCTAGAAGAGATGAGTTTTAATGAGGCTTTCCTCCCACTCGCACGATGATGAAATCGCCGAGGATGCAGCAAAACGACACACCAGTGTCTTAAACCGACAATAACGGTAAAGAAAAACAACCGACGTCGTTGACCGAATGAAATGTAACCCGGGAACCGATCAGGAATTTCAAAGCGATGATTAAAGAGTGATTCGGGAGGACGTGAGTCATGTGTGAGGTCTCAGAGCACCACCGGATTCTCCTGCATGGGCCTGGAGTCACTACGCTCTCACCACTCAATTACACACCCGATCAACAAAGCTCGTTCAGACAGACCACAATAGCACAGTGTTCTCCAGCCACCACCCCCATCACTTCTCTTTCAGGAAACTCGTAGCAAAATTATTGGGACACCTGATTTATCTTTTCTTGTTTCAGCTATATGTGGTTCTTCCCCAAAAGTTGGACTTGAAAGCATAAAGTTTTATCTTCAGTAGAATTTCGAGACCCAAACCTGTTCCAGCCTGACAGTGCCTCTGTACACAAAGCCAGCCTCATGAAGATCTGCTTTCCATGAGTTGGAAGATGTGAAAGATCTCCTGCTTTACACCCTATCGAACATTTTTGGGATGAATGTGAATCCTGACTGCACCCCAGAAATCCTCCTCATCTTCTCACCTACATCAGTACCTGACTCACACCCTTGTGGCTGAAGCAGCACAATCCCCAAATCTAGTGGAACATCTTCCCAGAAGAGTGGAGATTATTATAATGCAGTCAGGTCAACTTTTGTCCATGTGATGTTTCTTCATAACATAAAATTCCCGTTTCAGCTTACAAGGTTATCATGACGTCTTTTTTTTGGTAACATTTACACTAATGGTTGCGGTGATGATTACCGTATGTGCTGCGGTGATGATTACTGTATGTGCTGCAATGGTGGCTACCGTATGTGCTTTGGCGACTGTTACTGTATGTGTTGTGATAAAAGTTGCTGTAAATACTGAGGTGCCTTTACCGCAAGTACTGTGGTGATAATTCCTGTATGTGCTGCGGTGACAGCTACCATATATGCTTTGGTGACGTTTACAATATTTGCTGTGGTGATGGTTACCATAATTGCTGCAGTGAGAATTCCTGCATGTGCTGCAGTGACTGTTACCATAAATATTGCAGTGACGGTTACTTTATGTGCTGTGATGATTTTTTACCGTAAGCTCTGCAGTGATGGTCACCACATGTGCTGCATTTGATGGTTACCGTATGTGCTCTGGTGATGATTTCTGTATCATGTGTGCTGTAATGGCGGTTACCGTATGTGCTGCATAACCCTAACCCTGATTACCATAATATTTAGCATTTTGTTTTTTCTGCATTATTTGCTGTAGTAGGTATTTATTACATTCTCTATAACCATTCAAGGAAACATCTACTGTATAACAAGGCTGCACTCACACTCGACACACTTTCAGCATGCAAAATTGCTGAGATAGATTAAGTGGTCAGTATCTGGAAATGACCCTTTGAATCATCGCTTATTTTGTGAATGCAGCTTTCTTGTTATCGATCTTCTGTTTTCTACACGTGAAAAAACTTCTCACCGAGCTCGTGTTCCCACGTGCACTGAAACAGGAGTGTTTATTAGTCATGTTCATCATGGACTTGTTTTGTGAGATGGGAAAAAGAAAGTTCTAGAATATGGTGTGTGTGTGTGTGTGTGTGTGTGTGTGTGTGTGAGTGCAGTGCGAAACATCAGGTGGTTGATTAGTGTGATGCTGACTGTGGCCCAAATGAAGGCCTTTTCAGTGCTGCACTCGCTCTTGAAGGCCAGAAGAAGCTCCTGCAGCTCCTAATTGCTCTACACTTACCATCCTCAGGTGTGTGAGGTGTGTGTGTGTGTGTGTGTGTGTGTGTGTGTGTGCATCCTCCTGTGTTTTTCACTTAGACCCGGCCCGAGTGTGTTTTTTAAACCTCGCCATCAAATCCCATTCGACTGAACAGCAGCTCGAGCTCATCAAGCGGCACGTGTTTACACTTATCAACTCGAGACGTGTCATGTCACGTGACTCATCACGACTCTGCACGGAATCGGGAACGTGTCATGTTCCTGCGTTTGCGGTTTTGGGTCCAGAGCCATTCTTGGGATCAGGAGGTGTATTGACGCTTAAGTTGACTTATGATTTGAAGTGTGTGTGTGTGTGTGTGTGTGTGTGTGTGTGAGAAATCCATGCAGTGGATTAGTGTGTAATACCAGCACTAAAGGTGGCGTCTAACTGGATTAAGAACAATTGAACAAATATGAGTTGGACATTGTGTGTGTGTTTGGAAGCTGTGTGTGTTTTTTTGGAAAGTGTGTGTGTGTGCTGACATCGACACAAATCTCGTCCAATCCTACAAAGCTTTTCCTCTTGCTGTGCGTAACATTGTGTGTGTGTGTTTGTGTGCTGTCGTGGCAGTTAGAGTCCACTGCACTGATTGAGAGAACGAGTACAAAAAAAAGGTTGTGTGTGTGTGTGTGTGTGTGTGTGTGTGTGAGAGAACATCATCAGGTGGTTGATGAGCGTGTGACTCAGACGGTCGGATGAAAGCTGTCTCGGCTCATGAACGAGTCGATGAGGGGTGTTTATTTAGTCTTTAGACTTCTCTGGGTTTGAGAAGGAGTGGGTTTTTGAGGTCATCTCGCCGTAAGTATCACATCATCGTCGCCGTTGCTTTACCAGAATCACGTTTCTCCATTACAAGATGCACATCGCGGTGTATGGTAGGTTTGCCACGCCGAATCTGACGTTCTACTGAGCATTTGAATTATTAATCAATTATAAATTCCTCTAAAATAAATAAATAATTCAAAGATTTTATTAAAGATAAAGGGTGGATGAATGTTCATATTTCTTCTGTGAAAGAATTATCTAATCAGCTGTGAGCGGGTTTTGAAGGCACACGAGTTGTAAATTGCTTTTTTGCTCGATCAGACAAACGTTTTGACATGTCACATCAACATTCAGCATTATTTTTTATGTGGGCAGGGTGCAATAATGACACGTGGCCTCACGTGACATGACTGTTACTCAGTAATCGTCTCTACCTACTGTGCTGAGCTTTTTGACATGTGACGTGACGCCCTCTCGATGTCATGTACGGTACCCAGATGGTGACTGCTCCACTGTCCCGAGTGTTTCGATCTCGTTACGCGGTTAACGTGACTGATCACGTGGCCTAATTAAGTAGGAATGAATCTTTCCATTAAAAATGTCAGATGGGGTTCATTGGGATACTGTCACCCGACTGGTGTTCCACTGAGAAAAACGTTTATATAAAACCTAAATAATTGATCTAATCAATATATATTCTTTCTTTCTTGCTTTCTTGCTTTCTTGCTTTCTCTCTCTCTCTCTCTCTCTCTCTCTCTCTCTCTCTCTCTCTCGCGCTCTGCAGTAGTGTGTATCATGAGCCAAAACCCAGTCGTTCTATTTCAGCATTGTTTCAGGGTCGCATTTAAGTGGAACTGAAAAGAGTCTCTTTCTCACACACACACACAAACTGCACAATAGGCATGAGGTCATGGCTCTGAGCCCTGATAAAGTCCAGCGAGGGCAGGAGCGATCCTCATGTCGCTGAGTGTGTGTGTGAGTCACTCTAAACACAGACTAAGACAAACAGGTTAGCGATTGTTTGCGCAGACACGCACACACACACAAACACACAAGTGTCATTCATCAAGTCGGGGTGCTGCAGGTTGTAACTAGTCAGTGTTTGCTCTGTAACCTCACACCTGATCGTCGTGTCTCCATGAGGAATGAGTTTGGTCATCTGTGTGACTTCTCACTGGATTTTAGCTGTGTGTGTGTGTGTGTGTGTGTGTGTGTGTGTGTGTGTGTGTGTGTGTGTGTGTGTGTGTGTGTGTGTGTGTGTGTGTGTGTATTTACCATCAAAACAGCACTATGGCCAAAAGTATGTGGACATGTGAGGTTGGTATTTGTATCTTCTTGAACCCGAACCTTGAGTCCACATTTTACCTTATAATGAGCTCCACTCTTCTGGGAAGATGTTCCACTAGATTTCGGAGTGTATTTGTGAAGATGTGTGTGAGATTTTGCGTGTGGTGTCAAGAGGCAAAGCTGTGATCTTAAAGTGCTCCTTAATGATTGCTTAATGGAGTGTATTTTCTCTCGAAAGGAAAGTTTGTGTGTGTGTATGTGTGACTTTTCCGGTGATTGGTGGTGATTGTGGTGTTTCCTCACCTCAGGATGGTGATTGAGGTTGGTGTGGCGGCTCTACACCTCGCCTGATTGCTTTATACTTTTTCCTGCCTGCAGAAACGGTGAATGACTGGGTTATTTTCTTGGTTTGACACCATGAGCCACACATCTCTCTTTCTCTCTCACACACCACACACACACACACACACACACACACACACACAGAGCAGTGATAACATACTCTGAGTTTTGGGTGGAGCAAAAAATCCTAGTGGCAACATGATCATTCACCAGCATGTGAGTGACTCTCCAATATTCATTTTTTTATTTTTTATTTATTCACTTACAAACTCTCCTCAGCGGCTCTCAAGTGTCTCTCCTCGCTGTCTTTCCTCACAGTCGCTCCTCGCCGTCTTGCCTTGCTGTCTCTCCTCAGCGTCACTAGTGTCTCTCCTCACTGTCTTTCTAGCATCTCTCCTCGCAGTCTCTCTCTGTGTCTCTCCTCGCAGTCTTTTCTCTTTAGCGTCTCTCCTCAGCATTTCTTCCTGCTGTCTCCCTTTAGTGTCTCTCCTCAGCATCTGTCCTCGCTGTCTTACCTCAGCGTCTCCCCCTGCTGTCTCTCTTTAGTGCTTCTCTAAGCTCAGTTCTCGAGAAGGTGACGTGCCGGTTGTAGGTGTCAGATGATCGTTTGAATTGTTTATACATAATTTTTAGATGTCCTTCATAGGATTCCTCTGCACTCATCACCGAAGGCTAATTAAAGGTGCAGGCTAACATGTCGGGTCACAGACTGAGCTCTTGGAGAAAAAGCCACAATAAGGAAAGCTCTTCTGCTAGCTCTAATCGTGTAATCATCTCGTCTGTGCCCTACAGGGGGACGTGGGGAGGAGACGATGCTGTAAACGGATTTGATTAAGAAAGGACAGGAGCGTCGATTAGCTTCGATTAATCATTAATGATTAGAGTATTCCTGTAAATCTGTGTGATGTTTGGGCGGGGTGTTGAAAACTGATTACCCGTGCCATGTGACTTTCTACTGCAGTACATTTATAGGATTGCTTGAAGAACCCTGAACCTTCTTGCTTTCTAGCATGTTTCATCCCTTTATTATTATAGACATATACACTGTCCATCCAAAAAAAGAAAAAAAAAAGTCACACAGTAATATTTCGTTGGACCACCTTTACCTTTAATTACGATACACATTCGCTGCGACATCGTTGTGATAAGCTTCTGCAATGTCACAATTTTTTGGAGTCGGACCACTGCACAGTCTTTTTCAGCACATCCCAAAGATTCTCGATGGGGTTAAGGTCTGGACTTTGTGGTGGCCAATCTATTTGTGAAAATGTTGTCTCTGAACCACTCTTTTAATAATTTGAGCCCGATGGATCCTGGCATTGTCATCTTTGAATTTGCCTGTGCCATCAGGAAGGAAAAAATCTCTTGATGGAGTAACCTGTTCATTCAGTATATTCAGGCAGTCATCTGACCGACTGCAGCGACCCCAGATCATAGCACTGCCCCCACAGGTTTGCACAGTAGGCACTAGGCATGATGGGTGCATCAGTTCATCCGCCTCTCTTCTTACCCTGATGCGCCCATCACTCATGAACAGGGTCAATCTGGACTCATCAGACCACATGACTTTATTCTATTCCTCTAAAATCCAATCTTTATGCCTTTCAAATTGAAAGCCTTTTTTCCGATTAGCCTCAATGCTGTGTTTTTTTTACACAGCTGTTTAGTCCCAATCCTTTGAGTTCCCAATCCGTTGATTTCACCGAACGTTTAAGTGATGGCCGATCACAATCTTTCAACATTTCTTTTCGACCGCATTTCCTCTTTGAAGACGTCAGTTCCTCCACGACCCTTCTAGTTTTTAAGAATGCGTTGGACAGCTCTTTATACAATTTTGGTAGTTTCAGCGAACTCCTTAGATGTTTGCTTTGCTTGGTGCAGGCCAATAATTCGACTTTTCTGAAACAGATGAACATCTTTTACACGACCACAGGACGTGTCTTCCGACATGGTTGTTTAAGAAATGAGAAGCTTCTCACTGCATCAGTTGGGGTTAAATAACTTGTTGCCAACTAAAACATAATTATGCAGTAATTATCCAATTGGAGGCTCTTAACTTTTTGCTTAATTAAATTCAGGTTGGGCCTTTTTTAAACGAAATCCGCGTCTAAATTTTCCATTAGAAAATAATTGGTAAAGGTTCATAAATTCTGCAAGAGTTTATCTCCAGAAACAAACAAAACCCTGGGGGTGATGCTGTTATTGCAGGTCTGAACATCATCATTTCCTCTCCGAAAGCTTGTTTCAGTCCTCATCAGGCTTGAAACACACACAAAAACGGACCTTAGTATGTAAAGTTCTGACACTGGAGACTCCTTTCATGAATGCTAAAACAATTTACCTTACAAACCTCATCCACAATGACACAGAAACCTCTGAGATGAGGTTTTCCTGGTCATATCAGTTCAGCAGTCAATGTGTGCAATCAAACAAAAGAGAAGGAGGGAGAGGGAATGTCCATCTGTCTGTCAGTCACTCGATCGCACAAATGTATGTGGACACTTGAGCATAGGCTTGGTATGGGCTTCTATAGTTACTGTTATAGTAGCCTTCACTTTTCTTGGAAGATGTTCTACTAGATTTGGTTAAGATTCATTCACTGATGTAAGTGAGGTGAGGAACCCAAAGGTGTTCGATCGGGTTGGTGCTCTATAGCTGGAGATCTTCCACACACGTCCAAACCATTGAAAGCATATCTCCATGGTGCAGAAATAAAGGTATATTTCATGCTACAACATCTACAAACATCCTCTACAACTGTGTGCTTTCACTTTTGTGCTAACAGTTTAAGAAGGAAACCACATATGGCCGTAAAAGTCGGGTGTCCCATTACCTTTGGCCGTTTTTTATTTATCTGCGTGTTGGGGCTTGGGTGTTTGGATGTAGTGATGCCCAAAAAAACTCCATAAATTGCGGCTGTGGGAACAAAACGATCGATCAGGGTGAAGCTTTGAGAAACAGAAGAGGTTTTTTTTTCTAATTGAATGATGGGTTTTATTTGTCTTCATTTTAATCCATCTGGGTTGAATGTCCTCGATGGAGCTTTTAGTGAGTTCACACAAACTCCAGTAAGATTTACGACTTGCGCTTGAATCCAGCGGCACAGCACTCGTTCTTCCTGGCCTTTGGTGATTGAGCTCTTGGGCGACGTGTCACCGCGGGAATGATCGGAGCCCAGAGCGGCCCAGATGTCTGTAGTCAGGCAACGCTTTGGCCTGTCCTCCTGGACCTGCAGCACTGTGTGTGAGGATCAGGACGAGCTCAACAGGCACTTTCCATTCACTCGCAAACGGCGAAGAGGAAAAAGCCGCACATCTGTCAGGAGCGTTAGAGGAACCGTCTCCTGCTGACCGGACTGAGGATTAATCGCTTAAAGGGTTTCTCACGCTGGCTATACACAGACGTGTGTGTTAGACTTCAGTGTATGAAAGCATTCAGGAGCATTTTATACAAATATTTATTTTATGTCCATAGGCTAGGTTTTATTTTTTATCTATTAATTTTTTTCCTTGTACTTTTTGCCACCGTTTTTTTTTTTATTACATTTTTTTTTGTGTGAATGTTTATATAGTTGTTTATACAGAATTCCTTTTTTTTTTTTATTAAAAAAATTCCATTTATTTTTACATTTGTGTGTACTTTACTCATTCAAAAAAATCTAAATTTCCTTATATTTTAAAGTCCATCTTTTTGAGTGAAATAGGCCAAATTACCGTTTACTACAGGACAAAAAAAAAATGCTGACACCTGATTATAAGATCGTGTTTTTTCTTTTTCCTTTTTTTTTTTTTTTTTTTTTTTTAAACACACTTTTTTTTTTTTCACATTAAGTCCCCATTTACTGTTATAATAACCTCCACTTATCCAGAAAGATGTTTTATGTCAGTCAGCATTCACATTCATCCCAAAGGTGTTTAATAGTGTTGGAGCTCAATAACAGGAGATCTTTCACTCCAACCCATGTAAACCACATCTTCATGGAGCTGGCTTTGTGCACAGGGGTATTGTCATGCTGGAACAGGTTTGGGTCTCCAAGTTCAAGTAAAGGCAAAATTTCCTGTTACAGCATCCAAAGACGTCCTAAACGAATGTGTACCTCCAGCTTTGTGGTAGCAGTTTGGTGAAGAACCACATGTGGGCAGAAGTGTCGGGTGGCCAATACTTTTGGTCATATTTTGTATAAAGTGCTAATTATATGTAGATGATATTAATGTGCTTGTTTCAAAACTGTATAGTTTCTATGGTAACCGGCTGTGGATACAGTGGATTTTAAAATGTAATCATTAAGGATTTAAGGATTTGTGATTTTACATGTTTTCCCACATCCTTAGGATAGAAAAGTGTAGGCTTTTTGTTTACTGTTCCTCAGGCTTCACTTCATCACACCTCCATGTTGTTATTCACTTTTCCATAACAGCAGTCTTAGTGTGTTTATTGGTGGGTTTATGTTGGTTGGTTGGTGAGTTGGTGTCTTTGATTTGTTTGGTGGTTTTGTGATGGTTGGTTGGTGATTTGGTGGGTTTGGTTTGGTTGGTTGATTGGTGTGATTCTGTAAAGCTGCTTTGAGACAATGTCCGTTGTGAAAAACGCGCTATAGAAATAAACTTGACGATTGGTTGTAGTGTTAGTGTGTAGGTTGGTGAGATGGTGCATTTGGGTTTGTCGGTGGGGTTGTGATGGGTTTGCTGGGTTGGTTGGCTTTTATTGGTTGGTTAATGGGTTTTGTGTTGGTTGGTTGGTGAGTTGGTTTGATTGGTATGTTGGTGTTTTGGTTGGTTTGCCGGTGTAATTGTGTTGGTTGGTTGGTGTGTTTGGTTTGATTGGTGTGTTGGTGTTTTATACTGGTTTGCTGGTGTAATCGTGTGTTGGTTGGTTTGTGATAGTTGGTAATATTATGTTGGTTGGTTGGTTGGTGGTTTTGTGTTGGTTGGTTGGTGTTTTGGTTGGGTTGGTTGGTTGGTGTTTTGGTTTGATTGGTGTGTTGGTGTTTTATACTGGTTTGCTGGTGTAATCGTGTGTTGGTTGGTTTGTGATAGTTGGTAAGATTATGTTGGTTGGTTGGTGTGTTGGTGTTTTGCTTGCTGGGTTGGTTGGCTTTGTGTTAGTTGGTTAATGGGGTTTGTGTTGATTGGTTGGTGTTTTGGTTGGTTTGTTAGTGTTTTGTTGGTGAGTTGGTGGCTTTGTGTTGATTAATGGGTTGATGTTTTGATTGGTGAGTTTGTGTGTAGGTTTGTGGGTGGGTTGGTTGTTTTGTGGCCGGGTTTGGTGTGTGTTAATATGAGAACATTACCAAGAGTGTAATGGCAGTGAATAGACAGCCTCAGGGTAAAGGTTTGAGACTGAGGAGTCACAGTGGAATCACTAGCACTGCACTGGACCTTCATGCGTTTGAAATATGGAAGTAATTTACAGTTTTCATTAAGTGGCTTTGCTGCTTGTTGTTGCACGAGTTCACATCATGGTATTTGAGAAGATCTGGTCACACACAACCCCCAAGGTATCCATGGCGCTCGTTAGTCCTACTCATCCTGTTTGGTTTATTTCCATTATAGGACAATTGAAGCTGAATATAAAACAGCAATGTTTTTCTACCCTCGCATGCACCTGATATGTGTGAAGAGTATCAGGCCACACCCCCTTCTCCTCCCCGTGACACTATTGTCAGTCAGTCATTCTGGCCTAGACCCAAGATGAAAATACTCAGTGTGAAGATCATCACGGTTCTTTTTGACTGAACTAAAAAATAAACTCTGGCTCTACAGTAGCATCAGTGCATTTCTAGATAGGAAGGAATTATTCTTTGGTCAGATTTAAAGTGCTATAAAAATAATTTCTGTTCCTTTCTGGCTTTGTGTTCAGGAGAACATGTGTAAGAGCGATTTAGAAAGGTGTTAATTACAGCCGGAGGGTTCTCTGGTCCTGGGGGAAAACCTCACAGCTGTTTGTTTGCGCCACACCTCTTTCAAACACAGAAAACCAGAGAAGCTGATCCGGACAGGATTTTATTCTCCACAAAGCCGCACACTGAGGCTTTTCAATTCTGATAAATGGTACAACTCTGCTCTTGAGGTCTTTTCATGTGGTGAATGGTAAACTTCACCCCTTCCCACTGGTGGTTGTTGGCGATGCCACTGACTCTTACAATGTTTGTCATCAGCGGCTGTTGGTTTCCTTGGCTGATCTGTTTAATGTTTGGTTGTTTGTACTAGCGATGGGAAGATCGGATCATTTTGGTGACTTGGTGAATCTCGTTCATCAAAATGAACAAATCTTTTTCAGAGTCATTTAGTTCATTTCATTCCTTTGGTTAGAAATGAAAGTTATATTTTCAATAAGCAGATCCTCCAACATGTCTACATACACCAACATCGACTACAGTTCCAGCAATTTATATACAGTATGTTTCTATAATTGCATAGCGTATATGGGAGTCACATGACAAAAGAACGAATGACTTGGACCAGGGGACTCTTGAGATTCTGTTCAATTCTGTGTCCAGTATAAGGCATAGCGCGTATGTGATGTGTTTTTTTCGAACACAGTCTTCACAGGTGAAACTCGGAGCTAAAACATTTTACATTTAAATTCATGGCATTTGGTTGGAGGCCCTTATCCAGAGCAACTTAGAACTGAGCAGGGGAAGGGTTAAGGGCCTTGCCTAAGGGCTTGGTGGTGGTGGTGGGATTTGAACATGTGACTTTCCGATCCAAAGTTCAATGACTTAACCACTGAGCTACCACCTCCCCAAGCAATCAATCTAAAGCGCTGTTCGAATTTAGTTTCTTTCTTCAGCGCAGTCCAGGCTTCGCTTTGCCTTCAGGAGAATGTGGGTAAGAAAGGTATATTACGGCCGGAGGGTTCTCTGGTGGTTCTCTGTAAATTGCATAGCAATACCACCATTTTCTAAAGAGCATTTTCATTATATTTGCAGTGTTTGTTTCCTTAGCTTTGCTAACCTAGATAAAGTAGCTAACCTAGCTAGCAGGTGGGAATCAAATAACATTCTAATAACATTCAACAGTCAGTTAAACACTGTGTCATGCCACTTAATAATTGACAATAATATAATATAAAATAATAATCATTGACGCAGTTGTTACCAAACCCTGAGTTGATTCTATTCCTTTAACAGCACACCATAGTGTTTTATTCCTCTGACGCCACATCAATTCGCCATCAGTTACGTATTAGAAACAGCATATCATGCTTAATTTCTTTTTTCTGTTCATAGTTGCATAGAATTTTGCTGATGTCTGAGGTAAAAAAAAGTTTCCCAGGAGAGCAAACTTGGGAGGTTTTACCAATTCTTTGGCTTTATAAGTACAAAAGAAACTCTGAATATCTTGAAAAATATACCAGGAAAAAAAAAAACACGACTCACCCCATGCTGTTTATTGGGGTAAAATCTGAGGGGAAAAACGGTTCTATGTGTACCATTGCCACTTTTGCACCACTTTTCACTCTTTATTTGTTCAATAGAGACTTTATATGTCATGTTTTTTAGTTTTTAGCTAGTTAAGGAGGTGAGGATGTTTATAAAACTTACAAATTGAGTGGGTGTAAAAAATAAAAATGTTTAATTCCATTCGGTTCCATTTAGTCTCGCAAAAGATTTTCAAAGAGTATCGTGACAATTCAATTGTAATACCGATTATCGTATCGCCCTGATCTCTAGTCTTTCCACATGCTTTCGCTCTGACTTTGGAGAAAAAAAAAATGTTGAAATGCCATGTTCTCCAGATGTTTCAGATTACAGATTAGACCCATCCATCAAACAGATTGAAGCATAAAGATCATGAGGTGATCGAGGGGAAATAAGTGCGTCGCTGTGTGCAGTCTGCTTGTTCAGCTCGAACACACAGTCCAAAGTCCATCAGGGTTTCAACTGTTGGTGTGCTTCTGTTGGATGTCGTCACACACCTTATCTAAAATTCAGCTCTGGTACCGTTCTGCTCTCCTGCTTCTCCTCGCTTGCACATTTCTCAGGCTTGTCCGTTGTGGTAACATCTACATGTTGGTGTTTGATAATGTCTGGATGAACCACCACAATTTCCCCTTGAAGGATGGGGTTAGTAATGTGGAAAACTGATATGGTGCTTTTTTTTTTTAATTTGTTGGCAACCGTGACCACATTTTTCTCATGCCCAGGCTTCATTTAGTTTGTTTGTTTTGGGGGTTTTCTCTCTTCAGTCTCCTCTTCAGGAGGTGATATGCTGCTCAGTAAGGTTAAAGTCTAAATTCTACCACTTGGTTCTTTGCATGATAGTCTCTTGTTGTGAAGGCGGTGTATTTAGGGTTCCTCCTAATTAGATTTCTTTAAATACATTCTACTTCTACTGTCATGGCCACAATCATCAGTAACGATCAGTGAGAACGTTCCAGAAGCAGCTGTGGAAGCCCAAGACATGATGTCCGAATTTGGAGGTAGTCATGAGATGATGACATGAAATGATCTTTGCCATCAGTTGAAATTAAAGTTTAATTTACCAAAATGAAAAAGTTTTCAGTCAAAGATGAAATAGGAGCAATAGTAGTTCTGCTGTAGTCAGTCATGGACATCACAAACAGCAATAGCACAAGTGCGAGTTAAAATCCCAAAACATCACTTTTTGTTTACATATCTCTCCAAGATTTGCATGTTGTATCAATTTTTCTTCAAAAATATATCAAAAATTCTAATTTATCTTTTGATCTCGAACCTAAACATCATTTCCGTATAGCACAAAAACGAAGGATCCGCGTTGCCGTTTCAATACGCGCACAGCCCAACTGCGTATTTTTCTTAGGTTTTGAGTTTTAAATCGTGTAAATTTTCTAATTTTATTTTGTTTATCGATAGAAACCAATCTGTAAACAATAGTTTTCCCCCCAAGTTCCAGTACATAATGCCAGATTAGTTAGTTAAAGTAATAAGAGGCGACATTCAGGAGCTAGCTGTACTTTTTCACAGTTGATTTTGTTTCGTGATGTTTGTTGATGTGACTCGTTATTAGGATATACACTCTTCAGCCAAAAGTATTCGGACATCCGACTTCCCACCCACACCTGGTTTTTCTCTGAATTGTTAGCGCACATTTGGAGGCACGCAGTTGTATAGGTCGTCTTTGGACGCTGTGGCATAAAAAACCTGTTCAGTGCTCCTGTACGCAGAGGTTGGAAGATGTGTGGAAGATCTTCTGCTATCAAACTCTTGAACCTTATCGAAACATCTTTGGGATGAATGTGAACCCCAGGCCTCTTTACCTTGTAAACACACTTGTGGCTCAGGGAATCTCGTACAAATCTCCACAAAATGTAGTAGAACATATTCCCAGAAGATTGAAAGTATTAGAAGAGCAAGTAATGAATTAAATGTAAAATGGGATGTTCAAAAAGATGCATAAAATGATATCGAGCTTATGCCCGGGTGTCCACAGACCTTTGACTTAATCCTTGAATCGAAGGATTTGAGAACGTTACTATTGTCCATGGGATATGATGGCTTTCCAGATTTTCATCTGAGGTGGTCTAAAAGCACTAAACTAGCATTTCTCTGAACAGGGTCTGGGATTCTGTTTGACCTTTTTGGCGCTCCGCAAATTCACCTCGGATCCTCCGATGAGAACGGCGACTAAAATAAACGCTACCCAGAGCCAAAACGCACAAATCCTTTCATTACTGTGTGCCGTCCAGCAGCTAAAATATAAAATCCTGAATGGCTTCCACGTTTCCTCTGGTTTTTCAGCGGTCGAGGCGGCGAGAAAGCAGCCGCAGGCCCGTCGCTGTTGATTTTGGCTACGTCGCAGGCCTCGAAACGTCCTTTTACATCCTCCACCCCCACTCTGCTCCAAAGGAATGCAGACACATCTTTCTCATGCTAATCTTTCTCCCGAAGCTACGCTGCAGTCCCACGCCGGCCTCGAACGTTTAGGAAAACACTGCTTAAACGTGGTTAAACATTCACACGCCTTCCTTTTGAACTGTGATGGGTTTAATTGTTCTACCAGAGTTATGGGGTTTCCTGAGATGCTCCAAAAAAAAGAGGTATACTGTGTCCCCCGTGGTTGAGTAAGATTCCAAGAAATCCTAAGGATAAGGTTATCAAAACTTGTTCTGTTTTCCTGGGGACATAATTCTTGAACAGTTCTTCAGAATCTTAACGACCAACGGATTGAGAAAATCGAATGCTTTTTGCATCGAAGCGTTTTGGTAGCGTGTGAACGCAGAGCAGGACGCCTCCTCACCCAAGCCGCGAGTGCGATGGAGCGCTGCGAGTGACGCACCAGTCGCGTTTTCTCTCGCCGTCTGTGTGCTGAGCAGCTGAGTGGTGGGTGATTCGAGCTTTGAAACGCATTTGTTCAGACCTTTATTTTGGATCCAAGCACATTCATTCCGTTCCTTAACATGAAAATCGATATTTTCGGAAGTATTTGTTTTATATTGCAAGTTTGAATCCATAGAGCCGAGAACCCAGACAGGAAAAAAGGGCAAACTCTTGAGTGCAGGAAAGATGTACTCTTTCTCCATTACCGTCAATCCCAGCAAAACTATCTTTCTTCTGAGAACTTGTGTACGTGTAAGAGGGCAGATAGCCGGTGCTTCACACGGTCCTGTTTGGAAGGAATGACCAGAATTTACGTTCCGGCGTTTTCAAAAAGCTATGTTTTCGTTGACTAAAAAAACGGCATGACTGTGTGGACAGAAGGCAAAAATGGAGAGAAAAATAAGCATTTTTTTCCAAAGAAAACATTTTTTAATGTGGACACGAGCACAGGGCAGATAACCAGTGCTTCACATTGCTGTTTGAAAGGATGCAAGGTGTGTTAGCCTTCACCTTCTCTGCCCCTGGGTAGTTGGGGGCGTAGTGTACGAGGGTTAGGGTTGGGGGTTAGATGGAGGCTAGCCAGTGCTTCCCAATTCTTTTTGGAAGGACACAGGATGCGTCACGGCCCCTGGGTGGTTGTGTTTAGAGGTTTAGGGTTATGGTAAAGGGGTTAGAGGGCAGATAGTTAGTGCTTCACACAGTCCTGTTTAAAGTGTTTGTTAGCCTTTACCACCCCTTGGTAGTTAGGGGGTAGGGTTAAAGGGTTAGGGTTGGGGGTTAGATGGAGGCTAGCCAGTGCCTCACAGTCCTATTTGCAAGGACACGGGGTGTGTTAGCCTTCACCTTCACCACCCATGGTGGTTTTTGTTGATTAAAAAAAGGGACTCTTAATCATGAGTTTCTCGGTCAGGTATTATTCGATTATGAAATGAAAATCAATTTATGTAATGAAATCATAATGAAAACGTGGCTCGTCGTTTTGCCTTGATAACAGACTTCAGGTTCGCTTTCCACTGACGGAACCGATGTGGTTTCTTTGTTGATGGGCTCTAGCCTACTCGGTGGGAGGAAATCCAGCAAGGCTTTGTGAAGTTAGCAATGCAGCTAGCTAAACCTGTCTAGCTCGGGGAGTAGCTCAGTGGTTAAGGTGCTGGGAAACTTATCGGAACGTCAGGGGTTAAAGCCCCGGTATCGCCAAGTGGCCACTCTTAGGGCCCTTGAGCAAGGCCCTTAACCTTCTGTTCCTCAGGGACGCTGTATCATGGCTGACCACAGCTTCTGAAAAAGCCGGAGTATGTGAAGAAAAGAATTTCACTGTGCTGTAATGTATATGATCTATTCTATTCTATTCTATTCTATTCTATTCTATTCTAGCTTGTCACAAGGCTAAGATTATGTCTAGGAACAGGGCTCATTCTAAATGCTGTATTAGAGTCAACGTTTATAGAGTGTGTGTAATTATTAAAATGAGGTGTGTGTGTGTGCGTGAGAATTAGACACGATATGAGGAATGAGTGAGATATCCCGATGGCTCTCAGGTTGCCGTTTGCGCAACAAATCCATCGACACGCACGATTATCTGCACGCCGTCAGCTACAAATGATGAATGATACGGTCCGGTGTGTCGTGTGTGTGTGTGTGTGTGTGTGTGTGTGTGTGTGTGTGTGTGTGTGTGTGTGTGTGTTGGTCACTGAGGAGGTCTGACCTACTAGAAATGTGCACAGGATGCAAAGTCGCACAATAGACAGGAAATAAAGAGGGGGTGGGCGTGTGATATCGGATAGCGGAGATCGACTCGCTCGGCCTTTCCATCTGTGACGCGTGAGTGGCACTTCCCATTTTACACCGAGGCGAAGAAGGAGCTCGGAAACTGTATCACGCACACAGACACACACACGCGCGTTGGCATGTGCGAGGAGACGGAGTAAAGTGTGTCGCTCTGGTTATAGCAGAACCACAGCTATTCTGCGCCATCTGCATTACTCTCGTCCGTCCTAGTCATCCCGTCGCCATGGTTACCATACAGAGCCGCAGTACTCTTCTAATGCCTCACGTCGCTCAGGTGTGGACACGCGACAGGCAGAGCTACGTCCGAGAAACGCATTGAAACCCACAGCATCCCAATTGGCAAGTTCTGATTGGCTAGAAGGTCAATCCAAGGATGGATCAAAGGAATGAGTCTTCAGTGTGGGAGCTCAAGCTGGAGGTAGTGATATTCTGCAGAAGGACCGAGACGTTATCGCTTTTTCAGTGAGGAACAAGGAGGTTGTGGGAGGTTGAGGTGTCTTTGTGTGAAACAGTCCAGGAGCCTGATGAGAGTGAGGGACCTTCAGCTGGTCTTTCATGTAAGCAGGTTCTCATGGCAGCTCTGAACTCCAAACCAACCACCTTTATTTTATATGGAGGAGAATCCAGTGAGTCGCTCATGTAGAAGTCTGAAAACCTCCCTGTTCCTCTTCATGCATATCATGCATATTAAAGCTTTCTTTCTCTCTCTCTCTCTCTCTCTCTCTCTCTAACCTCTTTGATCTTTCCTTTTCTCTTTCATCTCATTTTTTCGATCTCTCTCTCTCACCGTCTTTCTCTTTCTATCTCATTTCTCTGATCTTTCTCTCTTTCTGATATCTGTCTCTCTCTTTCTTTTGCTCATCTGTTGCATCTCTTCTCTCTCCTCTCTGATTCCCCTCTTTTTCTCTCAGATCTCTCATTTTCTCTCTACCTATTTCTCTTGCTCATTCCTCATCTCTTCTTTCTCTACATGTATTCTATCTCTCATTTTCTCTCCCTTTCTCTCAATCATCTCTTTATCTACTTTTATCTCTCGCCTCTGCCCCCTTTAGAGACCCCCTTCTTTTGTTTCTCTCTATATCTCTTTGCCCCGATTCCCATCTCTTTCTCCTGATCATCTCGATCTTTAACTTTTCATGTGTCTTTTCAGTGACATTTCTGACTGAATCGTTCCTACACAATCGCTTCTCTAACGCTGGATTGATGAGCGGCGTGTTTGTGTGTAAACCCCGGACATGTACGCAGTCACTAATCGCACTCGAAACAAAACCTTCTCCTTCCTGATCGTGAGTTTTTCAATCAGAGATTTATTTTCTCCCCTCTGGAAATCAGAGATCCAACTCTTTTTTTTTTTTTTCCTCTCTTTTCCTCACATCAAACACATCATTAGCCTTTTGTTCGTTTTACTCGCGGAGCCGGAGATTCGAGCGAAGCCGCCCTCAGATCTTTTCTTTTTACAATAGGATTAGTGTTAAGTGAGGAAGAGCGTTTCTCTCAAAATAAATCCGTGCGGCAGAGCGCGGGGCGAGTCCTCGGGTTCAGCGGTGCGACTCTGCTATTGTCCTCACGCCCACGCTGCGACTCCAGGCCTCGGAATTGCCCTGGAGAACGAGCAGGTAGCGAGTGTGGAGGTGTGAGAAAGGCCAGGTGGACGATCCTCAGTGAGGGTGAGGAATGGAGCTTCTGCACCACCGAGATCCGAAATGATCCGGAAAAGGAAGTTGGATCACATGTGGGGTTGAAAACTTTCCATGGGATTTAACAGGAATGCGTGGGAATTTATTTGAATTAAAGACAAACTGGGAATTTACTAAATTGCAGGTTCGCTAATAACAGGGAATTTAATTGAAGTTGAGAAGAAAAATCTTGCAGGATAAATTTGGTTAAAACTGATTTAATGCAATTTCATTAGAATTTCTACCTGCACGCTACTGCAGGGTTACTGAGGCCACGCCCCCTACATGCACTGTACATTTCCTCCATAACATAACATCATTTCCTCAATCCTGCACATCAAAATATGTCCGACTTTTCACGTAAATTGCATAAATATTACATTAATTTACACTGATCAGCATAACATTATGATCACCTGCCTAATATTGTGTTGGTCCCCTTTTGCTGCTAAAAAAGTCGTGACCTGTTGGATCATTAACGTCATGAACTTCTTCAGCAGTTTGAGCTACAGGAGCTCGTCTGTTGGATCGGACCACACAGACCAGCCTTCGCTCCACACGTGCATCAATGATCCTCGGCCGCACGTGACCCTGTCGCCGGTTCACCACTGTTCCTTTCTTGGAGAACTTTTGATAGATACTGACCACTGCAGACCAGAACACCACACAAGAGCTGCAGTTTTGGAGACTCTCTGACCCAGACGTCTAGACGTCACAATTTTATCAAACTCTCAAATCCTTACGTTCGCCCATTTTTCCTGCTTCAGACGTCAACTTTGGGGACAAAATTTTCACCTGTCGCCTATTAAATAAATCCACCCACTAACAGGTTCCATGATGAAGAGCTCATCAGTGTTTGTGCAACAAAATATTAAAAAATAAATTAATCAGTATTAGTTGCATGTCAGATTATGACCAAATGAAAAGTTTATATTTGTTTGTATATGAGATTTTTTTCAAAATTTCCACGTTTAATTCATTCCAATAATTTCGCATAAATTTCCATCAATTTGCTGGTAAGTTTCCAAATTCGAATATTTCAAAATTCCCCAGATTAAGAAACCCATGGAAAGTTTCTTCTTTGCAATTAACGGTTATGCATTAAGTTTGTGCACCCCTGTAAAAGACTTTTTCTTGTACTATAGAACTCGGGTTCTTTATTTATTTTTACAGAAACACTGCAGATCTGTGGGAGTTTGAAGAGATCCCTTTGTCCACAGCTTTCCTTCTGTAGACCCACAGGGTTTTTTTTTTAAAGGATTTAGAGCTGGCCTTAGATCTTCATCTGCTAAAACCGTTGGATTTGTTGACTCGCTTGTGGATTTCTTCGTACTGGAAGGTGAAGGACCTGCAGGTTTCATGCCAAAATGAATCGCTGTTTGGAGTCATACACAATATCATGGCTGGAGGTTTAATCCCAGCTGAAGAGAAGTCATATCCTCATGTATTTGAGGAGGTGAGGAGGCTTGGGGTGCAAGTCAGCGTTCACATTCATCCATGGGGTTTATAGCGGGACATCTTCCACATCTTCAAGCTTATCTTCATGGAGCTGGTTTGAGGATTTTGCATCATCATGCTGGAACAGGATTGGGTCTCCTAAACTGTGTTTGTTGAAGAACCACATATGGGTGGAAAAGTCAGGTGTCCCAGGATTTCTGGCCAGAAAATGCCTTTATGATGTATTTTAAAGAGTCGCATTGTTCTCATTAGATGTTCTTGTGCTTTTCTGTGGAGTTTAGTTTTAAACAGTGTAATGAACTTTGCGTTTTGGAGGTGAATTTTCTGTGTAGATCAACAGTTCGGTTTTATTCGTAGTGCTCACGTGAATGGCGTTTTTTACTCTGAGGTACTAAACCCTGAAGCACAGAATCACAGGAGTTGGTTAGGTTTTAGAAGAGATATTAATCAGGGCTTAAATACTAGGAGCAGCCAAACAGCAGTCTCCGAGTTGAAGCCATTTCACTAAGAAGAAACAAGAATAGTTTGGAAATCTGGTTTGATAGAAACACTAACTCCAGGGTTTTAAGGAAGCTGGGATCTGCACTGGTGTGGAATTTTCAAGGTGGAGAAACATGAAGATAAACAGAGGTGGATAGCGGTGGTAGTGGTGGTGATAAGGACGGCAGTTTTAGCTGCTAATCTCTCCTCTCTATCCAACAATCCAGGAAGCTGGAGGACGAGAAATGTGAAGCACACAGACCTGAACTTTGAGCTCGGACATTTGGGGACAGAAGAACTGGTAGCATCGGTGCAGATTTAATGTCCACAAACTTGCTTTTCATTTGGTGTTGAACTGTTTTCCATTACATATGTACATAAAGTGTATTAAGTGGCTGAGAAAACCTGCTTGGGAAACTGAATTCCAGCTCCAAATGCTCATTTCCATTTCCTGTTTGTTATTTTATAAAGTCAGTAAAGATCATGGAGGCGGAGCTTCTTAATAATGGGGGTTACAATTTACACACTACAAAGTAATTTTTTTTAAAGCACTGTGTGTCCTGGAAGATCAGTGAGTTGGAGTGAAAGATCTCCTACTATAGAGCTCTTGAACACCATTGGGATGAATGTGAACGCTGACTGCACCCCCAGGCCTCCTCACCGTCTCCCCTACATCAGTACCTGACTTTACTCACACTCCATATAGCTGAATGAATCTCCACAAACTCTAGTGGAGCAGCTCCACTTTTCTGAGATGTTCCACTAGAGTTTGTGGAGATTCATTCAGCTATATGGGGTGTGGAATGAGATGTTTGGGGGGGAGTAGCGCATAGCAATCTTATGGACAGGTGTCACAAACGTTTGACCATATAGGGTTTCTTAAATGCAGATGTAATAATAGATTTCCGTAGTTAACGCTAATAACTCGCTCGATTTATTTACTGTCCTGAGTGCAGGTCTGCAAACATGTCTGACCTTCATAACAAATAATTACACCACAACACTGACTCACTACAGCTGACTTATAACTAGCTCACTGCATTTTATTTATATATTATAATATGAGAGTATTTTCGAGATTAGCTCTGCACTTTATTTATCAACGTTTACACACGATCACCTTTAAAATAGTCACAGCAATACAGCGCCGCCAGCGTTCTTCTGAATACGTTCTGGAAGTCTTCTTATCAAAGCATATCAAGCTCCTTCTGCGATTCGTGCCGGATCTCTACGACGGTGTCAAAACGTTGACCATTGTGCTGAATCTTCATCTTCGGGAAGAGGGTAAAGTCCACAGGAGCCGAATCTGGCGAGTAGGGTGGGTGGGGAAGTGGGATCATGCAGATCGTTCTCCGACAATCATCATGAGCAAGTTGCTGAATGTTTTCGACAGTTTCGGGGGTTGAGTTCGTTGCTGATCTCTTGTCGTCTTCCAGCGACGTTTTTCCGCTCTTGAAATGTCGTCGTATATCAAGCGTACGTCATGTCAAACGTCTCTGTGGCCGGGAATTTCCCGTTTGCTCTTTGCTCTAATATGCTGTTAGCACCATTATTCTTGAAACTTTTTGATACCTCGTGTATCGCTTTGGCATTGTTTTTGATTCTTCATTGAGGGTCTTCTCCAGCATTTTCCAAAGATTCTCAATGGCATTTAGCTTCATGTGGTGGTCAGTCCATTTATGAAAATAATGTCTCATGCTCCCTGAACCACTCTCACAAGTCAAACCTGGTAATTCAGTATATTCATATAATCAACTGACCCCATTTATTTGGGTACATAACGCTGCTAAAACCCAGGGTGTCTGCGGGGTCTTGAAAAGTCAAAAATCTAAAAATTTAGGCCTTAAAAAGTATCAAATTGGCTGTTCTAGGTCTTAAATCATAAACAGGTCTTAATTTTTTGATGTCCATGTAACGTTGCCACTAACGCTAATTAAAATGCTTCCGCAGCACTTTTTTTTTTTGTGTTAGTTTTCGTGGTGTTAGTTCTTTCTTCCGCTAGTCCAAGTTTAATTTGCTGTATTAAGACTACAAATGGGACCAACGTGCAACAGCCAATCAGCTTTGTTATTGGCGAAAATCTCTCTTGTATTGTACCACAAACAGATTTTCTTATTTAGCTATGGGGAGTGCACGTTTAGCAATATTTGGCATGAATTTAGGGCTCGGTTAAGGGCCGTTGCTAACAACTATATGTGTTTTTGATGTTGTGATATCTGCCTTAAATTACATTCTTGATGGTTATAAAAGGGTCTTAAAATGTCTTGGTAAAACCTGCAAAAACCCTCAACTAGACCTGACCAAGTGAAGCATCCCCAGATCACATAGCTGCCCCCACAGGTTTGTACAATAGGCACTAGGCATTTTGAGTGTATTATTTCATTTCTTTCTCTTTTTATTCTGATGGATCCATCACTCTGGAACAGCGTATATCAGGACACATGACCTTTTTCTATTGCTGTCTTGCAAATAACTTTTTTTTTAATCAGCCTCAATGAAAAGCTGTTACTTCTTGTGGAAGTTGCTCTTACTGTCATTGTGATGCCGCTTTTAGTTTTTGTGTATTTAGTAGTAATTTCATCTCCTTAGTTGTTTTCTTTGCTTGTTGCAGGATTATTATTTGACCCTTCTGAAACAGAGGAACATCTTTTCCACAGCTACAGGATACATCACACTTCTCAAAATCGTAAATTTGGACTCCTCAGGCCAAAGGATTGTTCTCCATTGATCTAATGTCCATTCCTTGCGTTTTTTTTGGCCGAAGCAAGTCTCTTTTAGTTGTTGTTCTTCTGAAGTAATGCTGCATTTTTACCATGTAGGCCTGACTCACACAGTAGATAGTGAAATATGTCTGTTACTTGAACTCCGAGAAGCATTTATTTAAATGTTTCTGAGGCTGATAATATTAAGAAACTTTTCCTCTGCAGCAGAGGGTAGCTATTGAGTCTTTTTTCGTGGGACAGTCCTTATGAGACGCCTGTTTTATCATAGCGTTTGATAGTTTTGGAGTCTGCACTTGGGGATTCTTTGAAAGTTCTTGAGATTTTTGGATTGACCGACCTTCATTTCTTTGTCTTTTCTCTTGACTTCACTGAATGTTTCTTTACCTAATATGGATTTGTACAGTAGTTGTAGTAGCGCTAACAGAGCTACTATTGACTCTGTACCTACTGCTTCCTCCACACAAGCACATTGAGAAGGCAAGAATTGTCACAAATGAACTCTTGACAAGGCTCACACGTGATCTGAAAACTGTTCCAGGTGACCACATTGTGAATCTGATGAGAGAATTCCAAGAGTTTGCCAAGCTGGCATCAAAACTAAATTTGGCTACTTTGCACAATCGAAAAAATATAAAACATATTCTGGGTTGTTTTTTGTTTACTACACAATTTTAACTGTGTTCTTTCGTAGTTTGGATTCTTCAGTATTATGAAATATGTACAGGAGCTTTGACTTGCCCGGGGCAATGATCTGATGAATTTGTGTTAATGTCCTCATAATGTACTTTAATCCCGGCCGACTTACATTTCATTATAAAATACTGCACTGTAGAACGTTGCTTGTTTTTCTTCATCAGGTTGGTAAACCCTGTCTGAATCATTGTGTGTGTGTGTGCGCCACACACTGCTCCAGCTTCTCCCCACCTCATCCTGAGCTTGTGTTCTCTTTCCCGTTGTGTTTTCAGGAGCAGAGTGTGTGACAGCTGCTTGAGGAAATTCCTGACCAATTTCATTCGGGCATGACGGGAATTTCTGCTATGTGAGTAGCCGAACTCGAAAACACACACACACACACACACACACACACACACACACACACACACACACACACACAGGACACTCTAAACCACGGGTCATGCAGCAGGGGGAAGTCGATTCTCTACTCGTCTGTGTCATGAGATTCCTAAACTATCTGTGAAATTTTTCCGCTTTATGCTCTGTGAGATTCCATTGAACTCGTCCCGCTCGTCCTCCTCCAGGTTCCTGATCATTTTTTTTCTCCTCTTTGGGGCGTCTTGGATCAGCGTGTGAAGCTAAATCAGCAGGATGAAGGTGTCCGTACGGACTGTTCTTGTCTGATTGTCGCCTCACCCAGGACCCTCCGCTCAGCTCCTGTGAGGATCAGGGTTTGGGACAGAGTGCGTCTGATTCGAATGCTAATTACAGGCTTTTTTTCTTCTTTTTTTTCTTTGTGTCGTTTTGAATACAAGCTGCAGATCGGTATTTAACCCTCACACACTCTCACTTTACACGTCCTAAAACCACTTCTCTTACGAGAAGAGAAAACTCTGTTTCTGTTTTCATTCCAGCATCAGAACAATACAGATGCTAAGCACAGATTCATCTGCTAAAAAGCTAAATTTACAAAACAATAAACAGCCTCAGCCTCTCCCCGTTATAAGGTGTGGCGATAAGTTAGTTAGTTGGTTAGCGGAGGGTTGGTTAGCATGGTTTACTCGGGGGTAGATAGCCTTGAGGTTATTGGGGGTAGTTAGTTAGTTAGTTAGGCTAGTTATTGTGGGTTGGATCGCATTATGGTTAGTTACGGTGTGATAGTTTGGGTTAATTGTGGGTTGGTTAACCTGTGGGTGAGTTAGCTGTGGGTTAGTTGCCTCTGGGTAGATAGCTTGAGTTAGCTGGGAAGGTTTGTTAGTTTGTGAGGTTGGTTAGTTGGCTGTGGGCTAGTTAGTTGGCGTAGGGGCTTGTTGGTGGGCTAGTTGTCTGGAGCTTAGTTAGCATTAATTAAAGGGGTAAATTAGTTATCTGCTGGTTGGTTGGTAAGTAGTTAGCATGGGTGAGCTGGCGGGTAGTGGTGAATAGTTGTAAGTAGTTAGCATGGGTGGTGTTTAGTTAGAGTGTAGTTAGCATGGGTAAGCTGGGGGTTAGTTAGCAGGTACATTTGTGCAGTGCTTAGTGATGAATATAGTAATGAATATTGATTAATGCTTTAGACGCTGTACAGCTCCATGTTCTGTAAAAATAAATCCTGAAGAAGCAGTAATCGCATTATTGCACAGTGGCTAAATTTAGCCTGCAGTGATCTGTACATTTGTGAGAGTCGTTCCTCGCCCCGGTGACCCAGTGACACGGTGTGAAACCCCTGTGCAGGCCGTAGGGAATCCCCGTGTCTAGCCGCTCTCACTCCCCGCTGCATCGCCCAGCAGAATACGTCTCAGTTTTCAGTTCAGTTTTTTTGCATTCCTGAGATTTACTCGCTCGAGTTCAAGGTCACAGCAGAGCAGAAACATGAAGTTATTCCAGGACGTCATTCTGTCTTTATGCTGACAGCAGCAGCAGCAGGACATGGTCAAATCCTTTTAACTACAGCCATCTATTTTAACCAATAAATAAGTAAATAAAAGCAATAACATGCAATTTGGCGTTTATTACAGCAACACAATGAGTCCTGACCAAACACTGCAGTCTCTACTGTACACATGTACAGGGAACCAGGGTGCAGAGATTTTCTTTCTATCTTTCTGTGTGTATGTGTGTGTGTGTGTGTGTGTGTGTGTGTGTGTGTGTGTGTGTGTGTGTGTGTGTGTGTGTGTGTGTGTATGTATGTATGTGTGAGTATGTATGTAGATATCCACACCTCCTCACATTCCTGACTCAGTCGAACCTGCGACTGCTTTTGCAATCAGATGAGATTAAAGTTTACACCTCAGTAATGCAGACTAAAGTCATATTGTGCAATAAAACCCAAGAAATGTGCAACGCAACCACATGGAATAAACTCGTCTCGGTCTTCCTGCTGAGTGCAAAAGTTTACACGCCCTTGGGACCAAATGCAGAAGGCATGAATGTTTTTAATACCAGCAGTTTGGTTTGTTGTTAGACTTTTTTTTTTTATCAGACTTCCTTCTCAAGCAAAAAACTTAAAGAATTCTGAATTAATTAAATATCGTTTTGTTGGTTTGGCTTTTACCCTGTACAAATTACCTCCAAGCTGGTTTATTTCTACCCCCTAAAAAGCTTTTGGATCATCTGAGTTGTAACATTCCATTCACATTTCCAGATGGAAAAATCTGCCAGATATCATTCACTTAATTCTGAAGATCTGCTTTCTTTTAGTTCTTATTCAGTTTCTACTCATTTATGTAATAAGTAACAATATGGTTTCATAGAAATGTTTTTTATATTTTATTTAGAATTTTCTTGTCTTCCGTTTCCTTATGTTAATATGTTAAGAAAAGAAATATTTCAAGATTATAAAAGGAATTGTTTTATAAAGGGTAGAAGTGTGTGTGTGTGTGTGTGTGTGTGTGTGTGTGTGTGTGTGTGTGTGTGTGTGTGTGTGTGTGTGTGTCATCACACAGTTGTGACTGTTAGTTCTGGTGGCAAAGCTGCATTACTGGAATGTTTAGCAAATATATATATATATATATATATATATATATATATATATATATATATATATATATATATATATATATATATATATAAATAGTAGGGGTGTAACAGTACACAGAATTCATGGTTTGTTACGTACCTCAATTTTAACTAATTTAATTTTAAATTAAATGACAGCTTGGTTAAATAATATATAAAATATTATTAAAAAATTATACAAATAAAAGAACATTAAATCAAAATACAATTTTTATTGTATTGATTAAATTGAGTAAGCGAAATTAAATTGATTAAATTATAACTCAGATGTATTAACGTGTGCAGAGCTACACACGTGTTTTACCAGTTGAACTCGGCTGTAACAGTTTTCCTCTGACGAACCAATCAGAGGACGGAAAAATGCTGACACTATTCTGGGCCAGCGAGCTGCCCTGTGAGGAGAATATGAAATCTGATTGGTTAAAGAAACAGACTTATTGATCATATTCTCTAAGGTAAAAATGCCAGCAGTACTGACTTTGAAGGCTCTGGACAGATTAGATCGACATGGCAGCACATAGAGGCTGAAATCTGACTGGACAAAAAATCTACCATACACGTACTGGAAGCAGTGCAGCCGAGAGAAACACTACAAAATGAAGAGAATAAACTGTTGGGAATAAATTAATACAATTTCATGGAACAAATATTAGAATTTAGGTTGTAAATGTAGGTCAGTGCTTCTGATAGTGTTTAGACCAGCAGAGAAGGCTTTGCTGGCCCTGACCGCCCACCACTGATTTTCTTAAGATATGATCTACTTAACTGTTCTACTTAATTCAGCATGCTGTAACAAATGTCTTCATTCTTTTCATCCTTCATTCATTCACTTCCTCGATATGTGGAATTTTCGGTATTGTCAGAATTTTCTCCTTTTAAGAGAAAATCTTAAAGCTGCACATAAAGAACCAGAAAGAAACCATCTGTTGTAAAAATGTAACTAAAGTGGCATCAATTTTGTGCAAAACAAAATTTGAGTTTCTTTGTTGTGTATGTTTTTTTTTTTTTTTTTTGTTGTTGTTTTTAATAACAATAAGAAATATAGCTGCCAAGCAGCGATGGCGGGCCCTCGCACATTTTTGTATCGCTATACAGTGCCTCCCAGAAAACAATGCACGGTGGGCAAATATCAGTGGACTATTTTATGTTGTTACTGACCCATTTGGGGACTGTAGGTAAAAGAAACCCCACAAAAAAAAAAAAAAAAAACATCGAGGACCTAATAAATGCACTCTTGCAGTCCGTCAATACGCATGTGAGGAAACTTGGATTGTAACTTTGTTCCGCACGTAAAAAGGATTGCATTCGAGGGACTTTGGATTTCCCCAGACGGCATGGGGAATACAGACTTTTTTCGCTGTGAACTACCACCAAATTGTTCCTGCATGCAAGCTGTGCGTATTTATTGGCACGCATTTTCTGCCCTCGGCGATGCATTCCAGATGTTGCCTGTAGTGCAGCGTCATGCGTTCACACTGGCAATGCGAGGGCCTTCGCGTTTCGCCTTGTCGCTCTTGCCGATAAACACCCGCGTTAGAGACACGGCAGCTCGAATGCCTCGCTAATGCATTGCACGTGGGGTCTGCCAGGGGACACCACCTTATTCCCTGAAGTGTTGGAGCTGCTCCATTACACATTCCATCCACAGAGAGGGGAATAAAAGCGGTGCAGCGAGGACACGGTCTCAGCGCGAACCCAGCCCTCCCCTCGTTCTCCCTCTTTCATTCTATTCGCAGTGTTACGAATTCCGGTGCGGCGCAACGAGAACGTGTTAGCATGAGGCGCGGATTTGTCCTCCACTGACACCGGTGTGCAACACACACACACACACACACACACACACACACACACGTATACACACCTGCTTTTTTCCTATACACCTCTGCCAGCTTCGGAGTCACATTCTCCTCAAGTAAGCGATCAGCGATTACTGATCGGCGACACGTCGTACCGATCTCGATTATTCATACTAGCAAATCTGGATACTAGCAAGACCTTCTCTGCTGTCCTAAAGAATCAGAATAATATAAATGTATAAAATTATTCCCAATACTCCATACTCTTCATTTTCTAGCGCTTCTCTCCGATTATGCCGCCATAAGGAGTGTCTGTTTACGCTTCAGATTTTAGCTGTTACATCACATGTCGCCAGGGTCAAAGGAATCTCTCTGTAGCTTACAATCCATGTTGCTCGAAGCTGTTGCTTTAATCAATCAGATTTCACGTTGGCGACACAGGGGCCATCTAGCAGGCATCCAATAATGTCTGCATTTCTCACAATCCTCATCTGTAGCAAATATTTGCGTGCAGATCAAATAGCTTCCGAGGAGCAACGAGGAGAAGGAAAACGGATGCACTTGATTTTACAAGACGCCACACATTTGCGCAAAACAGACAATTCGTCTTCATTTAAAATTCAGAAGTAAAAACGTTAATGCACGGGAAAAGATGCAGTTTTGTTTTTTAGGCCAATATGGTTGCTTCTGTTAGAGATGATGTATGCAGGAGGTGCTGTTGCGGCTCCAGTGAAAGGAGACCTGTTAAATTGTGTTCATTGGATTTCTTGCTTTATGGCATTCATTCTCACTGTATAAGATCCTGTGTGTGATGCAGCGCTCTGTTCTTCTCTGTCAATTTCTCTATTATAATGATGCTTTCTAGAGCCGTGACAGCATAATGATGGTATTAAGAGGTGGATTGATTCAGGCAGGACACCACTGAAGGCCTAGGGGTGAAATGTATGTCCCAGGACTGGAGTCTAGTTAATGCAAGTGCGTGAACACTCACTCGCTGCGACTTGTTTAGAAGGAAATGAAATGCTTGAATGTACACCGTGTGGATATCGACCTCCATACTATAAAGCCGGGTCTCTGCGTGGCGGTAGTTGTGTGCAACCAGCGCTGCATCGTCATGGTGGTTGTTTGTGAAATGGCAGAAATTTGGGGCGATGCCAAGTTTTCCTTTTCTTCCTTCCCTTTTCTTGTGCTCGTCTGAAAGCCTAGAATTACACGCTGCGGTGTTTGACAGGCGTTGCTGTTAATTGCACCACAGAGTGCTCTTTTTTCTCTCTTTTCTCTCTCTCATTCGTTCTCTCGCGCACTCATTTCTTTCTCCCACACTCGTTTTTTTTTTTCTCAGCTATTTTTGGTCCTTTCCTCCCACCGTCCCCCTCACTGTGTTGCTATGGGCTCTTGTCGGAGACGACGATATCGCCGCTATGATGCGAGGAGGCTCGGCTCTGCTCGTAGTGGCTCGCAATGTCTAGTCACTCAAACGGCGGAGGATCATGGACCCTAGGGACGTACTGGTGTAGGAAAATAATCAGCGATCTTCAGGAGTTACCACAATGGACTTATCTACTCGAGCTGCACAGCACTCTGATGGAAGAGACTGAGAGGGAGAGACTGAGTGAGACAGGGAGACTTGAGAAAGAGACAGGAAAACTGTGTTAGGCATGAAGACTGAGTAAGACACGGAGACTGATTGAGACATGGAGACTTGTAAAAGAGAGAGAGATTAAGTAAGACAAGCAGAACTGAGAAATGAAGAGAGACTAAGTAAGACAGGGAGACGAGAGAGACTGAGTGAAAAAGGGAGACTGAGTGAGACAGGATGAACTGAGAAATGAAGAGACTAAGTAAGACAGGGAGACGAGAAAAAGAGAGACTGAGTGAGACAGGGAGGCTGAGTGAGACAGAGAGACTTGAGAAAGAGACTGAGTGAGACAGGGAGACTTGAGAAAGAGACTGAGTGAGACACTGAGACCGAGTGAGACAGAGACTTGAGAAAGAGACTGAGTGAGACAGAGACTTGAGAAGGAGAATGAGATTTAGAGAGAAGAGGTAGGTCTTCAACCGTCGCTTAAAGATAGTCAGGGACTGTACTGTATGGACATCTAGGGGAAGTTCATTCCACCACCTCGGTGCCAGAACAGAGAAGAGCCTTGAAGTGTACTTACCTCTCATTCTGAGAGAAGGTGGTACCAGTCGAGCAGTGCTGGAGGATCTCAGACAGCGTGGTGCAGTGCAAGGTGTGATGAGGTCACTGAGGTAAGATGGTGCTGGTCCAATTTTGGCCTTGTAGACAAGCATCAGTGTTTTGAATCTCATACATGCAGCTACTGGAAGCCAGTTAAGGAGCAGCAGTGTGGTGGTGTGGAAGAACTTGGTCAGATTGAACACAAGTCGTGCAGCTGCGTTTTGGATCATTTGAAGTTGACGAATAGCGTTCAGGGGAAGACCTGCCAGCAGAGAGTTGCAGTAGTCCAGTCTCGAAATCACAAGAGACCGAACAAGCACCTGAGAGACTCATTGAACAAGCACCTGGGCAGCCTGTGTGGACAGAAATGGTTGAATCCTTTGGATGTTGTATAGAAGAAACTGACTGAAACTAAATGAGACAGACTTGAGAAAGACTTAATGAGACACGGAAACTTAATAAGGAGAGAAAGACTGAATAAGAAAGGGTGACTGAGTGAGACATGGAGACTTGAGACTGATTAGATACTGAGTGAGACAGGAAGACTGAGGGAGACTTGAAAAAAAGAAACTGAGGAAGACACTGAGACTCAGTGAGAGTCAGAGAGGCTGAGTGAGACATGGAGACTTAAGAAGGAGACTGAGTGAGACACTGAGACCGAGTGAGACAGAGAGACTTGAGAAAGAGACTGAGTGATATGTGAGATGCAGAGATGAGAGAGAGAGAGAGAGAGAGAGAGAGACTAAGTAACACTTGGGCTGAGTGAGACAGGGAGACTTGAGAAATAGATAGAGACTGTTCGAGACAGGTAGATTTCTCTTTTGAAGTTAATGTTACTGAAGACGCTCTCGAGTCACTGCTGCTACTTTTATGGAATCATTTCATCAGCAGCTCTCGATAAATCAAAATCCTGATTTCTCCCCCATAACAGCCTGTTTTATACATGTGTGTGGGCTTTAGGGGCGATTTGTTTGACAATTTTCAGTTCATCAAACAGATCAAGAGGTCGAGTGCTGGGTCTTTTACTGGCGTCCAGACACACAAACACACACACACACACGCACTTAATGTTCAGAAGGCAGCAGGTGGACAATTTAACACATCACTGATTGAAGTTAGCTTCAGTGCATCGTGCTCGTATTTATCTGCTTCACCCGGGGGCTATAGAAGTAGATCTGAAGGAGAGAGGGAAGGAGCGAGGGAAGGAGAGAGGGAAGTAGACGGAGGACCATAGCCGTCCATTTGTTCCTCTTTTGTGAGGTAACCACACAGTTCCTGTGGTAAACAGACAGGTTATTATCACCGAGCACCAGACAACCCCAATCTCTCAAACATCTCACACACACACACACACACACGAATGCGCTAAGCTTGAGTGTTTAAATCAGTAGCAGAGGAGACACAATGCGACGCTGGGGAATATATACTGTATATACTTGGTAAAAACCCCAGGAATGAGAACTCCACGCTTTGTCTCTGCTCATTGCATCACACCAAGTGAGTCACGTGAACCAGTGTGCCTTTACATTTCAAATCCTAACTCCATACTTTTATCCCAAAACTGTTTCCTCAGGTGGTTCATTATTTCACTTTTTTCTAACAATTGTCATGTAACGATAGTCAGCCTCGAAATACCACCTAATGTTTTTAATGTAATTACACCACATGATATTTACAGTGTATTAATAGAGAGCAACAACTAAAGAATAATATAGAAACTATAGTAGTCAATGTGCGTGTGTATCAGTACAGATTTACTGTCCTCTAAAAATAACTCAACATATTCATTATTATCTAAATATCTGGCAACTAAAGTGAGTTCACCCTCAGTGAACGTGTCAAAACTGTGTCTGAAGTGTGAATATTGTGTGTGAGCACATCGTTCTCCAGCACTGCTTTAATCCTCCTGGGTGTGGAATTCACCAGAGCTGCACAGGTTGTTGCTGGGATCCTCTTCCACTCCTCCATAATGACATCACGGAGCTGCTGGATGTTACACACATGGCGCTTCTCCACCTTCTGCTTGAGGATCCCCTCACTAGTGCTCAGGTCTGGAGACACACTTGGCCTCACCTTCAGCTTCCTCTGCAAAGCAGTTGTCATCTTGGCGGTGTGTTTGGGGTTGTTGTTACGTTGGACAACTGCCGTTCAGCCCAGTATCTGAAGGAAGGGCACATTACATGTTGGAATCCATGTTTGCCTCCTGAACCGCAGTACCAGCAGCACTCATGCATCCCCAGACCATGATGCTGCCACCACTATGCATGACTGTAGACAGGAACACACACACACATATATATATATATATATATAAAGATAAAAGAATAAATCAAATTTTTAGTTTTTTAATTTTTCAGTTTTAAATCGAATTTAATACACTATTATATTGATTAAATTGGCAAATATTAAATAGGTAAAATTTTTCGGACTCTACTTGTGTAGATCAGATGTGTATGTAAGTGTGTGTTCTACATTTCATGTTACATTTTTTAAAGCTGTGATCTACTTAACTGTTCTACTTATTTCAGCATACATTAACTTAGTATTGTCATGTTGCTATCTAAAGGTACAATCAGGGAGATTTTTTCCCCCACTCATTAATCTAAAATCAGTACCCCAATTTGTCACATACACTAATAAAGTTTAGATGTAAATTATGTTTTTATGTCATTATGAGGATTTAGATTAATGCAGGAAAAAAAAATGTTCCTTTTTATAAAAAAGAAACTAAAATATGTCCAAGTATTTTTTCAACAACCCTTCAAAATGAGCTCGGATGCCTCCTATTTCTCTTTAACGTTGCTGAGATGTTTCTACACCTTGACTGGAGTCTACCTGTGGAAAAGGTCTACTGGTTGAAAATGAGCTGGGGTTTGCGAAACACAGGCCTTTAGTGGGCTTCCAATTCGGTATCCCAATACTTATTTTTTTTTTTTTACTGTGAGTTAACAATGGAATCATGGTGAGCTTTACGTCATGAGTGTCAGAGTGTGTGTGATGTGGAAGCAGTACAGTGTCCCCCTGGAGCCTGGCTAATAAGACAGAACGCTAATCGTTTTGTCAGCCCTAATTCCGTCCCTGACAGTGCAGCCATGTCTATGTAAAGACAAGACGGTCTGTCTCTCTCTCTCTCTCTCTCTCTCTCTCTCTCTCTCTCTCCTTACACTGCATGCGCTGTGTTCTTCCTCACCCTCTGGAGGTTTTTATTCATGCTGAAGGAAGATGAAGGGAACACCTGAACTCGTGTCACGTGCGGTGATGCATCTGCATTCGAACACGTCCCACTGCAGGTGTCCAAACCTCAGAGATGTGAACCATGTAATTTATAATCAGCATTTGGCAATCAGCAAAAGGGAGAGACACTGGTGAGAGTGAGACTATAAAAGAGACAAAAGGAGAGACAAAAGGAGTGACCGGAGACAGCGAGTGAGAGACTGAATGAGACAGGAGGACAGCTTGGATAGCGAAGAGACATGGAAAGAGAGGTGGACTTTAGAGGAAAGGTGGAGTGCGATCGAGAGACAGTGAGATATGAGCAAAAGAGACGCACGCAGACTCATGAGACAATGCGATGGAGACCTTTTTTATTAAGGAGAGGACACGCTTAGATGTAAGAGCTGCCTGAAATCCCACAAGTGATTTGAAAGACCGAGAGCCACAACCACGTCTCCCGCAGACAGATTTTCACTTCATAGCTTTCTCTTGCGCTCGGTTCGTTTTCACTTTTGTAACAAATACGTCGGCGGTGGTTTTCGTCACTTCGTCACGGCGCCTCTCGCAGGTACTGCTTTCTCATTAGCCGCTCTGCGTTCCCGCCGCTCAAACCCCCATCCCCTCCCCCGGCTGTACAGGGACGGCCGGATCTGTCAGTCTCCAGGCTGTAATTTGACAGCTGTGTATGACTAACTTCCAATTTGGCGCTCATCCCGAGCAAAGCACCTGCATCATGACCTCCGGATCACCTCAGGATTTTCTTTTTTTTTTTTTTTTTGCGACAGGAGGAGAACAGAGCGCGAAAAATTTTTTTTCCAGGAATGGAAATTCCCATGACTTCACACTCTCCTGGATAAGGAACCACAAGGTTTCTGTGAGGGTCGGATGTATGCGTTTATTGCGTATCCTCTCCACCTGTATACCTCCCCCCTGCTTTCCACCGTCAGTAACGTGATTCTCACGTTACAGCTTTTCACAGGAACTTCCGGGGTTTTCGCAGACCTGATTTAAGACGCTGATGATTTAAGAGCCGGGTTCCTATGCATTTTGGAAAAGTATTTAATTTGATTTGATCTAAATTAGATTTCACACACTTTAGAGAGCCTTTTCAAAAAGCTGTTTTTGTTTTTTTGAAAACAGCTTCTCAGTGTGGACAGAACACCAAAGTGGAGAGAAAAATCTGTGTTTTCAAACGAAAGCATATACGTGTGGATATGGCCTAAAGCGCTGCCAAAAGATCGGCGCTAGAGCGGATCTGCACAGCCGTGATTGGTTGTTATGTTGTGAGGCAGCAGTTGCTATGGCAGTACAGCGCCCCCTGACAGTGCGCCTGAACACATGGAAAATATCAGAGATTGTAACGTAACGCATGTTATAGTTGAGATTCAAAATCATTATTTCAGATGTTAAATGCGGTCTTAAAAATCTTCAGGAAAGTCTGATTTGAGTCTGGAAAAGTATGGAATTTTGAGAAGAAGAAGGATGTGTAGGAACCCTGTACAGTGTCATGATCAGCGCCACAAACGTTTGTCATCACTGGCGAGAAATAATTTTTTTTTAGGTCGAACCCTCGAGTCGAGTCAGGCCCATGTGTCGAGGCAGGGCCCGTGTCCTATTGGGCTGGAGGTAAATGAATTCACATTGCGGTTATGTCACTCCATTTCCTTCCTTACTCCTCCTCAGTCTCCTATTTTAGATTTTCTCTCCTCTCTACCGCGCTCATTAAGGTTAACCCGCTAGCATCGCCACGCTACGGCACAAAAACACTCGGCAGATGGTTGCTAAGCAACTAAGAAAACTGACATTTCAGAGCCTATCCTGAATGTGTCATGGGGGAAATTCTCACGGTGCACAGATGCTGCATTTCGTAGCATGTAAGCAGACCACACCGGGAACACGACAGCAGTTTGATTAGAATTAAGCAGAGATGGTTCTAGTTTCTGAAACTAAATAGTTTTTCAAGCTTTCCCATTTTTTTTACCCAACAGTGAATGTGTTCATGACTCCATGTATCATTTCATGTCTCTCTGAAACTGCTTGAAAGACATTACAAGGTTCCATTGTTCCTTATTTGACTGTTTCTAGAGAAAAGACATCAGTCAGCAGCACCTCCACGTTCCTGTAGAGTCTGAACACACTCGGTGGATAAGGCATTGGACTCTGGATCGGAAGGTTACAAGTTCAAATCCCAGACACCACCAAGCTGCCACTGCTGGGCCCCTGAGCAAGGCCCTTAACCCTCACCTGCTCAGTTGTATGTTGCCTCGAATAAGAGTGTCTGCCAAACCCAGAGGTGGTTAAAAAAAAAAAAAAAAAAAGTTACATTTACTTTTGTTACTGTAATTTAGTAGTTTTTGTCTACTCTACTTCTATTTGTCCATTTGTCTACTTCTACTTTTAAAAGTAGCTTTTAAAATCCAATTGTACTTTCACTTTAGTATGTATTGTTTGAAGTATTGTACTTAACTACATTTTTAATTATATCCTTTTCTGAGTTAAAAAAGAAATATAATAATAAAAGTAATGCAAGGAAACTACTGCCGTGATTATTTAATGGGTGGAGAACAAACGCACAAAACTCACTAGAACAAAAGACTGAGATGGACAAGCATACGACTGTGACGCATCTGAAAAAAAGCGTCTCGCTGTCTGCGCTCGCCGTCTGATCTGTGATTTCTCTCATTATCATAACTGACATTATAACAGGAGATTTTGCAGTTTTTTGTTGTTGCACTTTTATTCACTTATTTATAAAGGTGTTCCTTCGGTTAAAAACAACTAGTTTGAGATTTCTTTCCCCATGTCCTTTGTGAACTACACTAGAATCCCCCACCCCTCCCCCCACTGTTACATTTTATTTTTTTACTCTGAGTAAATTATAAATAAGCTACTTTTTACTTACTTTGTACTCTTTCCGCCGCTGCGTAAACGTAAAAACACTTTTTTTTGTTAGTAGCTTTGTGAAGTATCAAAAATGTGACTGCCATCCTCCAACAAAGTTGACGTATGGAACATGGTTCCAATCTGAGCTCCCTCAGAACGTGTTAAGTGGTGAACCACAAGTTCGTTTGAAATCACTGCGGCTACTCAATTCATACCAGAAAAACGATTTGTTCTGCGCATGCACGAAATAGCTTCACTTCCTGTTTTTTTTGTGTTTTTTTTTTTTTTTTTTACGACAGTCTAGTAATATGGAATGTTTTGCGTTTTATGTACAGAAGATCTCTGAAAAGGGAGAAATTCCTGACAATTCTGCATATAGAGACATTGAATGAATGAATTAGGGATCAATGGAAAGAATATATTAATTCATTTATAAATAAACTGAATGGCTAAATACAATGTATGCATTTAAGAAACACAAGATTAGAAGTTAAAGTATGCTGAAATAATTCGAACAGTTAAGTAAAACGTATCTTTAGAAAATGAAACATTGTTGAATAAAGTAAAAAAAACAAAAATAAAATGCACACACTTGTATACACACTTGTATTACCGAAATGGGGTCTGACAAATGTAAACAATTGAATTGCATTTGTGCATTTATTTAATTTTATTTTTATTAAAATCAAAAAAAAAAAAAATGATACCACACTGAAATTGAATTGAACCGTGACTTAAAAACTTATG
Source organism: Silurus meridionalis (assembly GCF_014805685.1). Taxonomy (NCBI): domain Eukaryota; kingdom Metazoa; phylum Chordata; class Actinopteri; order Siluriformes; family Siluridae; genus Silurus; species Silurus meridionalis. The sequence goes on from NC_060906.1 coordinate 23,403,444, forward strand.
TTTGTACCGAACCGTGGTACCGGACATGCTGGTACCTGTGATCCTAAAGGAGAACAAAAAAAAGGTCTGACACATCAGGTTCAGATTTTACTTTCAAATGCCCTTATCTGTTTATATTTATCTCATTTATACAAGAGAGCAGGGTTGAGGATCTTGCTCAAGGCGTCCCAGCAATGGCAGTTTGGTGCTGTTGACATTTGAACTCCTGAAAATCTGATTACAATTCATACGAGGCAAAGTGAGGCTCAGTATAAGGTGTAGCCTGTGAATTTTGCCTCAGTACAGTGGGTATAGTTTTTGCAGATGTTTTTACGGTTTGTACTTGTACACATGTACATGTGACAAGTTAATCCTTAAGTAGAAAAAAAAAACTGTGAATAGAAACTCATGTCTCAGTGGCTCCCCACAGTCTGTGACCAGGATGATGTGGACCATCAAAATTCAGCTAATCAGAACAAACTGAGGCCCTGTTTTTGTTTGTCATGTTGCTTTTTATCAATTTTCATATGTTCTCAATTGTCTGTGACCTTTTTTTCTAAACTATTTTAATTAATTTAAGCTTGCTGAAAAGTGTCTCGTTTTGGTGTGCATGGGGTTTTGTTTTGTTTTTAAAGAGGCAAACCTCAGGATTGACAAGAAAGTAAAAATCTGTTACCCTTAATGCCTGACTTCTGGTGGCAGTTGGTGAACTAGAGGTGTTCATGCTTGGCTTGAGGCCAATAATGATATTGACTGAGCGTAACTGTGAATTATGCCCAAGTCCTAAGTGCGTCATTAATTATTATAGGAGAGCGATAAAGAATAATTAGCCTTTTCCTTACAGGATTTGTCTTCTTGGAACTGCTGTGCAAGCTACTTGAAGCATTAATGCAAGCTGTAAACTTTGCAGTATCCATTAATGTTGTCTTCCTGTTGCTGTTACTTGTTAATGATGTGCATCACTCCATCTTTTTCTCTTTCTTTTTATAGAATTCTCTCTTCGCTGATGGAGAAGGACCAGTGATCACCGTGCCGTGTTGCCAGGTGGCTTGATTTTCACCAGAAAGAGTCCACAGTTGACTTTGATCAACATTGTTTTGTCCCTAAGTGACGGCGTACGGTCTCTGGAGATTTTGAGTATTCCGCAAACATGTTTCAGTGCTAAACTCGGCCTCTTGACTTACCATGACCAGCCTGAAGCGTTCGCAGACCGAGCGCTCTGTGGGGGGCTCCGTGCCTGCCACAGATGAATTTTATACCCGCCGCCTGCGCTTGCCAAATGGAGGAGCTCCTCCTCCACGCAGCGAGAGCACCCACCTGTCCGGAGGCACTCCTGGAGTGCCAAAGATGGGTGTCCGGGCACGGGTTGCTGACTGGCCTCCGAGGAAAGACGGTGGTGGCGGTGGTGGCAGTGGTGGGAGCGGTGGTAGTGGGAGTGGTGGTAGCAGTGGGAGTGGAAGTGGTGGCGGAGGATCAGGAGGAGGAGGTAGTGGTGGTGGTGGTGTGTGGCATATTACAGTGGAAACAGACTCACCATCAACTACTTCTGGGAGCACTCAGAGCAACCTTTCTGCCAAGCTTGGTCACTTGATCAGCCCTCAGGATTCATCGATGCTGCGCAATATTCAGAATACACTCAAGAATAAGATCCATAGCAAGGGCAAAGACAATCGCTTCCTATCTCCAGATGGTTACTTGGGCTCACCACGCAAGGGCATGCGTCGCATTCGCCAGCGCAGCAACAGCGATATTACCATCAGTGAGCTGGATGCAGACGGCAACGAGGGTTGGTCATTTTCTGGCTGGACACCAATGCATCGTGAATATGGCAGTACCTCCTCCATTGACAAGCACGGTGTCTCCGGAGAGAGCTTCTTTGACATGCTTAAAGCCTATCAAACGGATGACCCTGATCAGCGTAGCCCTGCTCCTGAGAAATTAAGTGAACTTCTTACTGTGGCACACAAGCAGACTGCCCTTGACCTACCAGACGGGCCTCTGGGACCCCCACGTGGTAGTCCTGCAAGTCGTCTCAAGGAAAGAGAAAAGCATTTAAAAAGGCGTTCCAAGTCTGAAACCGGAGGAGAGTCAATATTCCGCAAGTTACGAAGCGTGAAGGCAGAAGGTGACTCCTCTCGTGCAGGTTCAGATGCAGAAGATGGGAAGTCTGAGGATTTGGGTCCACCTCTGAAGCCTTGGGTCTGTCAAAAGGGGTTTGCTCATTACGACGTGCAGAGCATTTTGTTTGACCTTAATGAAGCCGTGCAAAACCGGCAGAGTGCCTCCAAAAGAAAAAACACCACCACCGGAGCCTCTGCTGCTGCTGCCGCTTCAGCTTCCACCTCATCCTCATTATCGTCCACCCAGAGCGGGGCATATGGCTCTCCCTGTGGCAGCCAAGAAGAGCTGAACGCCAAGGATGGACCGGCGATGGACTCTGGTGACGATAAAACCAACGATCTTGTCCTTAGCTGTCCCTGCTTTCGAAATGAGATAGGAGGCGAAGGTGAGAGGAACATCAGCCCCTCAAAGCAGGGCAGCATCGGCAGCGGGTCGGCTAATTCTTCAAGGGACGAGGACAGCTCTCGCGAGGCGGCGCCCAACACACATTTCAGTAACGCCGGCGTAGCTGTACTGGAAGCTCCAAAAGATGGGAAGAGCATACATCACGAGAGGGGAAAGAGCAACATTTTGGAACATGTAGACTTGGGTGCTTACTACTACCGAAAGTACTTCTATTTAAGAGGTGAGTGTGAGGGGTTTTATTAAGAGCAATTATTAATACTTTAACTTTTAATCTTTAGAAGTTTAAGGCAAAGTAGCAGGACCCAAATGCACCAGGGTGGAAAGTCACTCCTAATCTATATTCTAAGATGAATTAGGTTAAAATGGGACTAGTGTTATATTTTGTTTTTATTTGCACTTTCTGAAAGGTTGCTCACTGCTATAGTTTACATCTTACAAAGCATCTGAACATTGACTACCCACATGAAGGAATCATTATCTAACTGAACCCTTAGTAGTTTAATTCATGGTGCAACCGATTAACTTTTCCATCGAAACCAGGCTACCTGTGTTCATCTGGTTTAACCGGCCTCTGGGAAAAGCGGTTTGAAGTCAGTGGGGTGCAGCCAATTTTTGGCCTGTGCAGATGTAAACAGAAGCCTGAAACAAAGGCACTTCATTTGTTTCCAAATCTTTTGCATCGCAATATTACCGGTCACGTTTTCTCTTCTGGACCTTTAAAATTATGTGAATTACAGGTCTCGTATCATGTATATCACCACCTTTAACAGTACATGAGCAGTATCATTTGTCGTAATACCGTGTGTAAAAATGTTAACGTGATAATCAGGCGGCTGATGACGATGAACTGTTCAGTGTTTTCCGTCACTCTTGCATAACGGCATTGCCGGCACTGTAATCTTAATCATCTAAGAAGTTACACAAGCCGGCGCATCGATTCACTGAAATAATCCGTGTATGTAAGCGCTGAGGTTTGCACCGATAAAAAGGCTGTTATATAACCATAGAGCAGCAATGTGAACTAAGTAGTCATTGTTTTAACTGTTCAGCATCCGGACAAAGAAGCAAGCACACATTTTAGATTCCTTTTAATAAATTACAGAGACGCACCATAAACAAACTTGATAGTTGTACAGATATCGATTCCTTGAGAGGAGTTGCTCACACACCAGCTCCTGCACTGATGGACAATAGTGACATTTTTCCAAATCACATTTTTCCAAATCAAGAAAATTAAGAATTGCCATTTCTCCACGTATTACAGAAGATGCCCCTGCTGATTTCTTCCTTTATTTTTTCCCTCTTGTTTTTTATTTTTATTTTTTAAGAGCACTGGAACTATTTAGGAGTGGATGAAACACTCGGCCCAGTTGCCGTGAGTCTTCGGAGAGAGAAGCTGGACGATCATAAAGAGCACGGCCCGCAGTACAATTACAGGGTCATCTTTAGAACCAGTGAGGTGAGTAAGAGAGCAACAATCTGGGACCTTTTTACTTATATATGACTTATTGTGTACTTTCTAGATTGTTAACTCTGCGTTTATGGTTGAGTATATCTTTAGGCACATTGTGTTTTTCAGTAAATCTCTCTGTCCTCACAAACAGCATTTTCACTAAATCTCTTTTTCACAAACAGCATTTTCACTAAATCTCTGTTTTCACAAACAGCGTTTTTCAGTAAATCTCTCTGTCCTCACAAACAGCATTTTTCAGTAAATCTCTCTGTCCTCACAAACAGCGTTTTTCAGTAAATCTCTCTGTTCTCACAAACACCGTTTTTTAGTAAATCTCCCTGTCCTCACAAACACTGTTTTTCAGTAAATCTCTGTCCTCACAAACAGCGTTTTTCAGTAAATCTCCGTCCTCACAAACAGCGTTTTTCAGTAAATCTCCGTCCTCACAAACAGCGTTTTTCAGTAAATCTTTCTGTTCTCACAAACAACATTTTTCAGTAAATCTCTCTGTCCTCACAAACAGCGTTTTTCAGTAAATCTCTCTGTCCTCACAAACACCGTTTTTCAGTAAATCTCTCTGTCCTCACAAACACCGTTTTTCAGTAAATCTCTCTGTCCTCACAAACACCGCTTTTCAGTAAATCTCTGTCCTCACAAACACCGTTTTTCAGTAAATCTCTCTGTCCTCACAAACAGCGTTTTTCAGTAAATCTCTCTGTCCTCACAAGCAGCGTTTTCGTAAAATCTCTGGACAGTGTTTGGAGAACATATTCTATAAACAGTTTTCGGGAAAAAAAAAATCTCACTTTCTTTTTGAACAGTGTTTTTGGAAAATTTTGCAATCAACATGGAAAGCATTTTTTCCACAGTGTGTTCAGCATTGTCTTTTTCTTTAAAATTAATGTTATATTATTGAAAATACTAAATAGATGTTACCACCACTCGCACATTACATCAGACACCTCAAGGAAACCACTAACAGCTGCGTATGGAATGCTTAATAATAATCCTCATGTCCAATACACTTATTACACATTAAAACATAATACTGTGCTTCCATGTGACCAGAAGACCAAAACCAGGAGCGCAAACCTCCATATCTTAGTTTTACAAACACCGAGTTTTTTCGGCTTAAGTGTAGCCTCTTTTCCAGCAGGCAGCAGTGACGAGAACTCTGCTCTGACGCCCACCCGGCATCTTATATAACGCTCTCAGAAGCGCTAACCGGCTGCCAAAGCTCAGAGCTCATCACGCTAGCGCCCTGACTGGCCCACTGCCCCCTTAAACACACCAAGATCTGGACAGCTGCTCTAGACCAGTTCCTCGCAATCAAAAAGAGAAATGAGGCCGACCTTTCTGACTCCTGATGGAGACGCCACGTCATTTATAGAAGCTACTTGTGATTCAGATGCGCTCTGATGAAGCTTAATAGCTTTGATCGCGGTGTGACTCACGGCACTGCGCGGTACCTTTTTTTGTGTGCGCTGCTATTTCCAGATAGGTAGGAGGTGTTTTTTTGTGTTTTTTTTAAACCTTGTACATTTCGAACCAGAGTGTGTATAGAAGAACACATTAATATAGAAGAAAGAGGTGGAACAGCTTTACACCTTCACAGTGACCAGAATCTATAAATATACCTGAAGATCCCAATGCTCATGATTAGTTTTGTGGGGTTTGAGTTCACATATCCATGTACACTCACTCACCTTTGGCACAAACAACTGCATGTGTTTGGTCTTAGCTATCTAGCTACACTACAATGGCAAAAGTATTTGGATGCCTGACTTCCCAGCCTGATGTGGTTCTTCTCCAAACGCTGTAGGCACACAATTGTACAGGACGTATTTCGATTCTTTAGCATGATATTTTCTGCACTCCAGGCCCCCTCGTTTTCTCACCAACATCAGTACCTGACTTTACTAACAGCTGAAAGAATTTCAAATCTCCACAAAATCTAGTGGAACATCTTCTCCGAAGAGTAAAGCTTATTATAATGGGTGTTTTTTGGCTATATAATGTAGATACAGTAGTACATCCCCAAATAGCTCTTTTTATTCACACCAAATATATTAGCGGAGCTAATATATAGCAGAGCAGTTCATTTAGAGTTTTTGAAAAAAGTGAGATTTTGTGTGTCTGTAAATCCTCTGAGGGAAATTACAGCAACTTTCTCAAATAGGTTGTGTTTTAGCCTTAATGGTTGTATAGCAAATACTCTGAGAACCTGCGAACTCAACTTCTGGATTTCTGGAGGTTCCAGGTAGGGTGCAGTTCTGGAAAAAATGTGGCACTGGAGGCATTTTTAGTTTTTTTTTTTTTTTTTTTTTTTTTTTTTTTTTTTTATAAACTGGCAGTGGAAATCTGACTAATAATTCTACACATCACACCTCCCTAAATCAACACATCCCCTGACAATTATTCACATTTATTCAATTCAGTACATTTTTATTTGTAAAGCGCTTTTAACTATGGACATCATCTCAAAGCAGCCTTACGGAGATAAAGCGGATATAAAGTTGTATAAATGTATTTATGTGCTTCGAATCTGGAAAAAAATATTTGATCAGAAGATCCACTTGCAAAACAATGTTGGAATTTAACTTTTTTGGCGAATAAACAAGAATTTTTTTTTTATGTTTATTGTAATGTTTCTGGGTTTATTATTTCCCCACAGTATGTTTATTCATTTATTTATTTATTTATTTAAATTTGACATTTATTATTTAGAATTTATTTTTAATTAATAATTTTTGCCATCTTTTCCTTTATTTATTTATATATATATATATATATATATATATATATATATATATATATATATATATTTTTTTTTAATTATTATTATTCTTTAGCTTCATCACACACATCAGGAGCCAAAAGCGTTACACCATAATTGTCTTATTCTGGAAAAGACTGACTCTACGAACTAAAAGTATTGGCACCCTCGGCTATGTCACGGTACGCAGGCAGCTATAAATGAAAAGTCTGCACTAAAATACATAAAATGGCGTTCCAAGCGGCAAGCCTTCGTGTCATTTACGTCATCATGTGTATTTACAGGTTCGGCCGCGCTTATGTCACTTTTCAGGATAGACGCATAATAACTTTTTATCTCCTCCACAAATCTTCTCAATATAAAAGTCGTGATGAAGTTTTAAGTACAAAAAAGGGACACTGTTGCGGTGTGGAAACAAACCTGTAGCAACAGAATCCTCTTTTTTGTTAGAAAATAACCTCATTACTGCGCTTCCCAGCTGATGACTCTGCGAGGCTCCATTTTGGAGGATGCCGTTCCCTCTACATCTAAGCACGGTTTGGCTCGAGGCCTGCCTCTGAAGGAAGTTCTAGAGTACCTCGTCCCTGAGCTAAACGTTCACTGCCTTCGCCTCGCCCTCAACACGCCCAAAGTCACGGAGCAGCTGATGAAACTGGATGAGCAAGGGGTAAACCTTCAGAGTGCTCGTACTCACGTTCACAATTGTCAAATACAGTGATGTAGAGATGATGATTTACGGCCTTATGCCTCTTGTGTGTTCCCGTGTAGCTGAGTTTCCAGCTGAAGGTGGGGGTGATGTACTGTCTGGCTGGCCAGAGCAGCGAGGAGGAGATGTACAACAACGAGGCGGCCGGTCCCGCTCTGGAGGAGTTCCTGCAGCTGCTCGGAGAACGAGTGCGTCTCAAAGGGTTCAACAAGTACCGCGCTCAGCTCGACACCAAGAGTGAGTTTGAGCATCACCCTGAGCTTGATTTATTATTTTAATCCCGAAAAGGTTTTGCGTAAAAAGTTCAGTAAATCTCCGGACAGAACACGTACCACCGATTACACATGCGTGATAATGTTTTAATTGGAAGCGCTGTGATTTTTCTCCATGCTCTCTAAGCCCACGCTGGCTGTTCGGCTCAAACATTTGGGCCGATCACATGCCCGGAAATCCTCCAGCCGATTATGAGATCATGTTTCTCTAAAACGCTGGGATTGTGAGAATCTCAGCGTGCAGCACTGAGATATCGGAGATCAGATGGAATTAAAGATGCTGGGGGTTTTTTGTTCGTTTATTTTCTGCTTTATTTTTTTGACATTCGCACCTAATTGAGCTTTAAACAAAGCAAAAACAGTGTACTGGTTTTGTTGGTGTGTTGTTACAGTAACTGTATAAAAGACCACTAAGGTGTTGATTTCAACAATGCATCGACATTTATTTTTACATTTACGGCATATGGCAGATGCAATAATCCACAGTGAACTAAAATCATCTCATTCAAACAGCTGAACAAGGATCTTGGTTGTCAAGCTGCCTGTGTTGGGCCCTTAAACAATGGATATGTCAGATCTGCTGAAACATCCAGTCTAATAAACGTTCAGTCTAATAAACGTCCAGGCTAATAAAAATTTAAAAAAGGCAATTAACCAGTGAATCAATCAAATCAATGAATTGACCAATCAACCAATCAGCAAACTAACTCATCATCAAATTAATCAATTAAAGAAGAAATCATTTGATCAACAAATCAATCAATTAACCACTCAACAAATCAACCAATTAACCAATCATCAAATAATTAACCAACCAACCAATCAATTACTACTTATAATAATTTGAGTTGATATGCAAATGTGGTAGCTCAGTGGTTACGGCATTGGACACTGGATCCAAAGCTCAATCTCAGGCACACCAAACTGCCACTCCTGGGCCCCTAAACACGGCCCTTAACTATACAGCTGCTCATTTGAATGAATGAGATAAATGGATAAGGCCATAATGCCATACATGTAAAAATGAAGCCCCCAGAACAAAGAATTAAATCAATTCTGTATGTTTTTTTTCCTGCAGCTGATTCGACCGGCACTCACTCATTATACACCACATATAAAGACTATGAGATCATGTTCCATGTGTCCACCATGCTGCCCTACACCCCCAACAACAAGCAGCAGGTGAGACCACATTCATGGTGGTTATTATTTATATATATATATATATATATATATATATATATATATATATATATATATATATATATATAATATTATAAAAACAGGCCTCTTGCATGCTGGCACTCACGTCTGTGCTCCATTGCCCGTAGCTTCTCAGGAAACGGCACATCGGGAACGACATCATCACTATCGTGTTCCAGGAGCCGGGAGCCAAGGCCTTCAGCCCCAAGAACATCCGCTCACACTTCCAGCACGTTTTGTGGTGGTGCAGGTGCACAACCCGTGCTCAGAGAACACCTGCTACAGGTGAGGACTTTCCAGTAGTAGTACGAACAGGGCATGATGATACTTGTGGGTGGGGTTTTGAGTGATACTTATTGCTGATTGGTTGTCTGTATTTTCCCAAGAGAAGAAACAATACACCAGGTATTTATTTCACATAAGTGATACGATGACGTGCTTATAGATGTCAAAAACTTCTACATGTAATCTGGTACCTGAGGGCCGGAATCACAATCATGGCTGATATCTAGGTCAAGAATGTTGTCATTTATTTCTTTATCTAAACTAGGGGAACTACCTGTGAATGTTTGTGGCAGCCAGTGTGTGGACGCACCAGTCAGTGTGTCGGTGTTCTACATTTTTTATCCTCCACGGTTTTTTGCACCGATCCCTTGATTCCACATACTTATGTGTTATGTAAAACTCTCTCAGATGTGCAGGTGCTGTTTGAGAGCACACTGTGTTTATTTATAAGGAGGACGTGCTCTGTCCTGTGTGTGTGTGTGTGTGTGTGTGCCAGGTTTCCTCAACCGAGCCTTCCCCTCTGTTCCAAATGTGTGTTATTTCCCATGATGGCTCTACAGATTCCCTCTATTTCATTTTATCCTCCTTCAATTTTGTGTGTGTGTGTGTGTGTGTGTGTGTGTGTGTGTGTGTGTGTGTGTGGACCATAAGGAACATTGTTTAATTATGTTCTCTTTATAGGGGTGGTGGCACGAGGCTGCTCTCGGTGACCGTGTCAGCTCTGTTATTTGTCAGAATAGCTCAGTTATTGGTTTGAGAAAAATCCGAATTAGAGACTACATGAAGCCAGAGGCTATGAAGATGACCAACATGGACCTTTTCTCTCTCTCTGCTTTGCCTTTGGGTGGTGTGTGTGTGTGTGTGTGTGTGTGTGTGTGTGTGTGTGTGTGTGTGTGTGGCATTTGTAGCTCATGGGTTAACAAAGTTCAGGGGTGGTTTTGGAAATTTACCAATGGATGGATGAAGCGATAGACTAACAGATGCAGCCATAGATGTTCTCATGGGGACAGATGAAGACATAAGAATGGACAAAGACTTTTCACTAGGATGGACCTAAATGGTCTAACTGGGATAGATGTAGATAGTCAATTGTCCCCCAGACTTCAGCAGGTTTTCCAGCATTATTTATGCACATTTTGCTCCATTCATTCTTCCTTTAGTTCTAATATTTTGTCTGGTCCCTGCTGGATGTGAAGCATCTCCAAAGCAGGATGTTACCTGCTTCCATAATTTACAGTAGTGATGAAAAACATTGAGGCATAGGTGGATTTTGGTTTTCTTCCTTGGTCTCATTTGACCGCAAAATCTTTACTTCTGCTCTTCTTCTGCCACGTGAACACCTCGAACGACTCGTTGCAGCATCGCCATAAACTTGTCCAATCATGTCAAATGTCTCTGTGGCAGATTTGCCCAGTTTTACGCAGAATTTCACGTTTGCACTTTGCTCTAACTTACTGTGCGTGATGAAATCGCAGACGTGGTAACGCACATGGTCAGAACAGCACCAGTTGCACAGCTCCCGAAGTCTTTTTGCACACTGGCTTATAAAGGTCGGTGCTTCCTGTGACTGTGCATGCAACCTCCTGCTGCCATCTGTTGGTGTGTTACAAAACTAAACTTTTGGATACAACGTACGCGTACAGTTTTGCTCTCGTCATCGGGCTCTGCCGCACCCTTGCAGCTCCATGACACAAATGCAGCAATGCGAGGTGTTTACTGTCGCAGTAACGCCATTTTACACTGCTTTTTTTTAAAGCCTGTTTTCAGATGATCCTCTAGAACGTCCTTGAAACCCTAATCGGATTTTAATCCACATGGAAAACGTGTTTAATGAAAAAAAAAAAAACGCGGTTGGTTTGAGTAAAAGTGAGCGTCTGTCATTAAACTGTGGTTTTGTTTGGTGCATTTCTCAGGCTGTGAACTTTCACACACACACTTTTTAAGCAGGCCTCCATGTGGGCAGTGTGTCGTGGACTGAAGCGGCCCACACGCTGGGCATTTATAGTGCACGTATGTAATCCGGTGAGCCTCACTTGTACCTAAGCTATAGGGGTCAGACCGGAACAATGAAGCAACCCGATCACGGTGAGTCACTGGCCTTTCAGTACGACTATTTTCTTTTGCGTGGAATGTGCTCCGGGTTTTACTTGACCTTCAGAGCGCAGGTGGTGGCTATCGGTGACTCGACGCCTAAACACTCTTTTGGAAAATCGTGTTTCGGTGACGTGGTTTAAACTCTTGTCTATTTTTATTTTCAACCTTTGATCAATAATATGCTTGACTTAATGACCTGGTGCTCATGACACTGTGTATCCACTAGGGATGTGCATCTCCATGGTCAACAAAGTCTACGATACATTAAAGATACATATGACAGAGCTGTGTACATATGACACAGCAAAACGATGCAATGGAAAAAATCTGATGTTCTGCAATTCAATATGGTACAAATAGTTCAGTTGTGAATAGTTCACAGACAGCAAACCAGCAATTCACTTAAGTGCCTTCTGACTTCTAACAAATGTCTCTTTTTTACACACGCCGTTTGTAGTGCAAAAAGAAAAAATATGAAATAAACCCAGACGTTCTTTTCCTGTTGTGTGTGCAGGAAGTTACAGCTCTACCTCTGCCATGTTAATTTGTATTCTATGTGACTCTCAGGACACGCCTCTGTCTCCGTAGTGTTGTCATACGTCATGTTCACGTAGTAGCAGCAGTGCTGAGAGAACGAACTCGAGAAACTGTTTCGTGAGGAGAAATCGATCTACAGATCAATTATTGGTCAGTTTCTAAATAATGAAAGTAAAGAACATCTACTGATAATTATATAAAATCAATAGTTTTTACTGATGCATAAATGTTCAAAACTAACTTGTATCCAATGCACACTATATTTAAATAGATGCATCAATGTCCTGAGAGTCACATAGAATACAGATTAACATGGCAGAGGTAGAGCTGTAACTTTATGGAGACACAACAGCAAAAGAACGTCTGGTTTTATTTATTTTTAATTTTTTGTACTACAAAGGCGTGTTTGTGAAGGGGCCATGCATTAGAAGTCAGAAGGCACTTAAGTAAATTGATAATTTTCTGTTTGAACCAAAGAAACAAAAGTGACGATTGGTACCATACTGAATTGCAGATTATTGTATTTTCTTCCTTGCATCGTATTTCATTGGATCGGATGGAAATCGGATCGCGTTGCATCATAAGAGGGGTGAATCGTATTGCATCGGTAACTGCTTCATATGTATTTTTATGTTTTGTATCGTCGACTATGCATCAAGATGCGAATCGCTTCGCCTCAGTTACGGATATGCACATCCCTAATATACACTCACAAAAGAGTTCACCCTCAGTGAACGTGTCAAAACCGTGTCCAAAGTGTGAATATTGTGTGTAAGCAGAATTGTTATCCAACACTGTCTCAATCCTCCTGGGTGTGGAATTCACCAGAGCTGCACAGGTTGTTGCTGGGATCCTCTTCCACTCCTCCATAATGACATCACAGAGCTGCTGGATGTCAGAAACATGGCGCTTCTACACCTTCTGCTTGAGGATCCTTACAGGTGCTCAATAGGGTTCAGGTCTAAAGACACACTTGGCCACTCCATCACCTTCACCTTCCTCAGCAAGGCAGTGGTCATCTTATCGGTGTGTTTGGGTTTGTTATTATGTTGGACAACTGCTATTCTGCCCAGTTTCTGAAGGAAGAGCATCATGTTCTGCTTCAGAACGTCACATTACATGTTGGAATCCATGTTTCCCTCAATGAACCGCAGCTCCCCAGTACCAGCAGCACTCATGCAGCCTCAGACCATGATGCTGCCACCACCATGCATGACTGTAGACAAGAACTAAATTGGTTTTTCTAACCATGGTGTCACCACACATGCTGGACATCTCTGAGCCAAACAAGTTTATCTCCGTCTCATCAGACCACAGGACATGGTTCCAGTAATTCATGCTCTAGGTTGTTCTGCAGCAATTTGTGAGCAGCTTCATAAGAGGCTCCTTCTGGGACGAAGCACTGAATTTTAACTGCTTAAATACAAGATACACACATTTATATGTTTCTGTCAGGCAAAAACATGAACATGATTAAAAGGACGTGTGGCTTTGCATCGTTACACCACGACAATAAACCTGTACTGATACACAAACTGCATATTGACTCTAAAATATATCCGTTTCATTTCTATAGTATTGTCTCTTGAGGAGATGTACTACCATAGTTGTAAGGGGGTGCACTCACTTTTGAGAGATACTGGGTGTATATATATATATATATATATATATATATATATATATATATATATATATATATATATATAGATCCTGTTTCTAATCTGTGCTTCACCCCCTTTTCCCTTCTTTCCTGCCTTCAGCACTTCAGCTCCTCACAGCTACGCCTGGCCGACCACTCGCGAGTTCCAGGCATACCAGACAGAACAGGAAGCTTTAGATGTCCATTCCAGAGGCTTAATGAAAGGAAAATAAGAAGGGTGTGGGGTAGGGGGTGAGGAGCTGGTTTAAACGGGGGATGAGAGAGCTCCAGGAGTGGGAGGATTTTCACAGACAGAACACAAAATACCACAAATCCAGCCAAAAAATGTGCTGTTTTTTTTTCTCATGTGAAGTTGGACCAGCCTCCCTGAGATTACTCCCACAAAATGTTCCCCGGTGGAATGTGTGCAGTCAATGAAGCAGTGCTTTCTTTTCTTTTTTTCCCCCAATACCTCCTGAGAAATTTTTTCCAGTGGGTATTGTTTCTACTGGCATACACAACCTTGAGTTTTGATCGCACGCTCGTCTAATTAGAAACCGGTTCGAATTTTTTGTTTTTCGGAGACAGACAAATTTACTTCCTGATACATTATTTTTAAAAAGGGATGCTGCGTTTTTTTTGTACCTGGGGGAAAAGTTCAGCTTATCCATAAACATGAAACAGGGGCGTTCTGGAGACTCAGCGATTATCTCGCACACTTGATCTTATTTGTGTTGTGTATTAGATTGAAATTCCCTCGCTCACCATTTTTTTCTCATATATTTCTTTCCTTTTGATACACTTTTTTGTCGCAGCGTCGCCGTGGCCCGTTCCAGAGACGTCCCCGCGTTTGGCCCACCCATCCCCGAGAACATGAAGTTCCCCAAATCGTCTGTCTTCCGGGACTTCTTGCTGACGAAAGTGATCAACGCAGAGAACGCCGCGCACAAGTCGGACAAGTTCCGCGCCATGGCGACGCGCACGCGCCACGAGTACCTGAGAGACCTGGCCGAGCGCCATGTCACCAGCACTCCTATCGACCCCTCGGGCAAGTTCCCCTTCATCTCTCTGGCACACAAGCGCAAGGAGAAGAGCCGACCGTGTTTGGGGGCGGAGCTTCGCAGCTCGGGGTCCATCACCTGGGCCGTGTATACCGAGGACCACGGCAGCGGTGGAGAATTCGAAGCCCTGCTCGCCATCTCCAACGACTTCTCATCCTGGTGGATGCAGAGGCCAAGGCCGTGGTGTTCAACTGCGCCATCCGCGATGTCATCGGCTGGACTTTGGGAAGCCCCGCCTCCATGAAGATCTACTACGAGCGTGGAGAGAATGTCTCGCTGCGCTCGGTCAACAACAACACAGAGGACTTCAGGGAAGTCGTGAAACGCCTGGAGGTGAGAGACCAGGCGTGTGTGTGTGTGTGTGTGTGTGTCTGCTATAGAGCTCATACACCTCACCTACATCAGTACCTGACTTTACTAACACTTTACTTTACTAAAAAAATGAAGTGGAACACCAGTCCCACCAGAAGAGTGGAACTTCTTATAAGAGCAAAGGTGGAGATAAATGTGGACTGGGATGCTCCAATATCTAATGCTCAGGTGTCCTCAAACATTTGGTTCCTCTATAGAGTGAGATGTTGTTGGAGGAATATAATCCACTATATGGTGGTTTACTGTAACAGCAGCTTGTGTAATACCGATACACACTTTATTTGTGAAATACTGACGATACTGTTGAGGTACATGAAAAGGCCTGGAGAGCACCTAACACCACTTCATTCAGAGTGTGTGTGTGTCTGTGTGTGTGTGTGGTTCCTGAGTGATGGTGCAGTATGTTGAGACGCGGCCGTAGCCGGTCCTCGGAGCGGGCGAGCGGTGAATTAGTCAGCGTTCAGTCCTTTGTGCCTGCATTAGCGAGAGCTCGGTCCTCGTGCAGAAATGTGCGGAGGCTGGAATGTACTTTTTTGTTTTGGCCACCTGCCCGTGATGTCACTCTGCGAGCGCAGGAGCTGTTGCCATGGGAACTACTCGGCGAACCGAATGTTCGCGCTCTCCATCGCTGAATCCCAGCGCCGAGCCGCAGAGGATTTCGAGCAACAAAATCGCGTCTGAGCACAGGGCCGGGTTTATACTGCCTGATCTGCACATACTGAAGAGAGAGAGAGAGAGAGAGAGAGAGAGAGATTTGATAACAACCTGAAAAAACAGTAAATAAATATGCAGCATTATATTAAATTAATTTTAATGGAATTGAGTACATTTTAATTGAGAATATTTTAGATCATATTTAAATATTTATTTTAATTAAAGACTTTACACAATTTAAATTAGGTAAATAAAACGTTAGAGTTAATGGCATATTTATCAAACTAATATTTTATGCATAATTTAAAAAATGATTACATACATTGTACATAGCGCCCCCTGGAGCAGAAAGGGTTAAGGGCCTTGCCCAACTGGGGCAGCTTGGTGTTGCTGGGCCTCTAACTAACGATGTTCTGATCAGTGATTCAGATCCTTACCCACTAAAATACATAAACACTTTTCCCTAATAACATCAAATCGGTTAATGTATATAGTGTAAGTGTGGTGACGACGTGACGTCTCTCTCTTACTCTCTCAGTTCCTGACTAAAGGCTGCGAGACGTCGGAGATGACCCTGCGCAGGAACGGGCTCGGCCAGCTCGGCTTCCACGTTAACTACGAGGGCATCGTGGCCGAGGTGGAGCCGTACGGTTACGCCTGGCAAGCCGGGCTGCGCCAGGGCAGCCGACTGGTGGAGATCTGCAAGGTCGCCGTGGCGACGCTCTCTCACGAGCAGATGATCGACCTGCTGCGCACCTCGGTCACAGTCAAGGTGGTCATTATACCTCCTCACGAGGACGCCACGCCCCGCAGGTACACACACACGTATACACAGTAATATACTCATTCATACACTTTTACTTTTTACTTTTTTTTAAATATACCTTTATATAAATAAATTGAAATTTATGCAGAATCCTATTTTTACTTTTACACTTTCAAAAAGTAATTTTGATATATATATATATATATATATATATTATTTATTTATTATTTTTTTTTTAATACACATTATACACTTTACTATCTATCCATCCATCCATCCATCCATCCATCCATCCATCCAGCTATGTTGGTAAATGGACCATGCAACACCTAGCTTATTATCTCTTGTTTATCGTGTGTGTGTGTGTGTGTGTGTGTGTGTGTAGAGGATGTTCTGAGCTGTACCGCATGCCCGTGGGCGAGTATAAGGGTAGCAGCGAGAGCGGGTCGTACGAGTACAAGTTCCCGTTCCGCTCCAACAACAACAAGTGGCAGCGCACGTCGTCCAGCCCGCAGCAGTCCCTCTCCGCCTCTCCTCAGAGCCACACGGGGACCCCCAACCGCGCCGTCAGCCTGGGGGCCAGCATGGGCAAGACACTGTCCGCCGAGAGACCCGAGAGAGCTGCGGCCATCCCGCGCAGCGTCTCCAGCGACGGCCGTCCTCTCGACTCAAAGAGGTCTGTTCGCTCAGAGAGAGGGGGTGCTGCTGGTCTCGGGTGCCCCTTTCGTCCCCTTGGACTTTCCCTTTTCCGTCTGTGTCATTGTGTTTATTTCTTCCTGTCTCAGGATGTCTCCCGGCTCAGAGAACTACGCTCTGGCGTCCTCCATGGCGATGGCTCGACCCACTCACACCCGCAGCTCCCCCAGCAACCTATCGTGCTCCAGCGACACCGGCTCGAGCGGCGCGGCTCACTGGAGGCAGAAGTCCATGCCTGAAGGGTAAAGGGCTCTCTGAACTCCAGCACCACACATCTCCTCATTTCCTTCTTGTCGTTCGCCTACTTTTGGGTCCGTTATGCGTCCCACCCGCGCTCCCTCTAAGCCTCGGTGTGTGAGCTCCACCATGTGTGTGTTTCAGATTCGTGCCAAACAGACACTCTCCTCTCCGCCCGAGCGGCAGATGATGGGAGACGGCGGAGGGAAGTCCACCTCGGCTGGACCCGAGTGGACGACTCTGACCGAGCAGCAGCAGCAGGTCAGATCAGCTGTCAGGAATTACCCACAATGCCTCAAAATACTCATGAGTCTTCCAGCACTCTCACCTCTCAGCATGTCATCTATACCAAAAATTTCAAACAGGAGCTCTCCTAGATTCACCAGCAAGCTCCTCTGGGTATCTTCTCTCAGCTGCATTGCATTCTGGGATTCTGAGATTTTGTAGCACAAAAAAAAAGGAAAAAAAACAGCACCAGGTGTCATTTTTAGAACATGATGTAACAGTCTGACAGGAAACAGCTTATGTGATGAATGTGTACAGACTCGTATTTTTAAAATACATTTTCAATCAATAATTAATATATATTTATATATATTTTTTCCTGATGATAAAAAAGATTAATACATTATTTTTTCATTATAAAAATATATATATATATATAATTTATTTCTTTTTAATAAAAAATTCTGATAATAATAATAAAAAACATTTATTATATACAATTATATATTTTTGCTCCTGATTATGATAAAAATACATATAATTAAAAACAAATGTTTCCTGCTGATAATGAAAAATATTGATCAATGTTTTATTATATCAACTTTTAATAAATTATATAATCAGACTGGAAGCAGGTGATGGAATAGAAATTTACACAGAATTCTATTATTATTTTTAACATGCCAAAATCATTTTTAATCAATAATGAATAAATTCAATAACTATTTTTCTGATAACAAATCTGATGATAAAAATCACAATAATACATATAATTAATAAATATGTATTTTTTTATATTCCTTTTTAATATAATAAATATAATCAGGTGTTGAAAAGAACTACAGAATCCAATTTTAATCTGATGATGATAAAAATCACAATAATACATATAATTAAAAACAAATGTTTCCTGCTGATAATGAAAAATATTGATCAATGTTTTATTATATCAACTTTTAATAAATTATATAATCAGACTGGAAGCAGGTGATGGAATAGAAATTTACACAGAATTCTATTATTATTTTTAACATGCCAAAATCATTTTTAATCAATAATGAATAAATTCAATAACTATTTTTCTGATAACAAATCTGATGATAAAAAGATTAATACATTATTTTTTCATTATAAAAATATATATATATATATATATATATATATATATATATATATATAATTTATTTCTTTTTAATAAAAAATTCCTGATAATAATAAAAAACATTTATTATATACAATTATATATTTTTGCTCCTGATTATGATAAAAATACATATAATTAAAAACAAATGTTTCCTGCTGATAATGAAAAATATTGATCAATGTTTTTATTATATCAACTTTTAATAAATTATATAATCAGACTGGAAGCAGGTGATGGAATAGAAATTTACACAGAATTCTATTATTATTTTTAACATGCCAAAATCATTTTTAATCAATAATGAATAAATTCAATAACTATTTTTCTGATAACAAATCTGATGATAAAAATCACAATAATACATATAATTAAAAACAAATGTTTCCTGCTGATAATGAAAAATATTGATCAATGTTTTATTATATCAACTTTTAATAAATTATATAATCAGACTGGAAGCAGGTGATGGAATAGAAATTTACACAGAATTCTATTATTATTTTTAACATGCCAAAATCATTTTTAATCAATAATGAATAAATTCAATAACTATTTTTCTGATAACAAATCTGATGATAAAAATCACAATAATACATATAATTAAAAACAAATGTTTCCTGCTGATAATGAAAAATATTGATCAATGTTTTATTATATCAACTTTTAATAAATTATATAATCAGACTGGAAGCAGGTGATGGAATAGAAATTTACACAGAATTCTATTATTATTTTTAACATGCCAAAATCATTTTTAATCAATAATGAATAAATTCAATAACTATTTTTCTGATAACAAATCTGATGATAAAAATCACAATAATACATATAATTAAAAACAAATGTTTCCTGCTGATAATGAAAAATATTGATCAATGTTTTATTATATCAACTTTTAATAAATTATATAATCAGACTGGAAGCAGGTGATGGAATAGAAATTTACACAGAATTCTATTATTATTTTTAACATGCCAAAATCATTTTTAATCAATAATGAATAAATTCAATAACTATTTTTCTGATAACAAATCTGATGATAAAAATCACAATAATACATATAATTAAAAACAAATGTTTCCTGCTGATAATGAAAAATATTGATCAATGTTTTTATTATATCAACTTTTAATAAATTATATAATCAGACTGGAAGCAGGTGATGGAATAGAAATTTACACAGAATTCTATTATTATTTTTAACATGCCAAAATCATTTTTAATCAATAATGAATAAATTCAATAACTATTTTTCTGATAACAAATCTGATGATAAAAATCACAATAATACATATAATTAAAAACAAATGTTTCCTGCTGATAATGAAAAATATTGATCAATGTTTTATTATATCAACTTTTAATAAATTATATAATCAGACTGGAAGCAGGTGATGGAATAGAAATTTACACAGAATTCTATTATTATTTTTAACATGCCAAAATCATTTTTAATCAATAATGAATAAATTCAATAACTATTTTTCTGATAACAAATCTGATGATAAAAATCACAATAATACATATAATTAAAAACAAATGTTTCCTGCTGATAATGAAAAATATTGATCAATGTTTTATTATATCAACTTTTAATAAATTATATAATCAGACTGGAAGCAGGTGATGGAATAGAAATTTACACAGAATTCTATTATTATTTTTAACATGCCAAAATCATTTTTAATCAATAATGAATAAATTCAATAACTATTTTTCTGATAACAAATCTGATGATAAAAATCACAATAATACATATAATTAAAAACAAATGTTTCCTGCTGATAATGAAAAATATTGATCAATGTTTTATTATATCAACTTTTAATAAATTATATAATCAGACTGGAAGCAGGTGATGGAATAGAAATTTACACAGAATTCTATTATTATTTTTAACATGCCAAAATCATTTTTAATCAATAATGAATAAATTCAATAACTATTTTTCTGATAACAAATCTGATGATAAAAAGATTAATACATTATTTTTTCATTATAAAAATATATATATATATATAATTTATTTCTTTTTAATAAAGAGAGAGCTGCGGCCATCCGCGCAGCGTCTCCAGCGACGGCCGTCCTCTCGACTCAAAGAGGTCTGTTCGCTCAGAGAGAGGGGTGCTGCTGGTCTCGGGTGCCCTTTCGTCCCCTTGGACTTTCCCTTTTCCGTCTGTGTCATTGTGTTTATTTCTTCCTGTCTCAGGATGTCTCCCGGCTCAGAGAACTACGCTCTGGCGTCCTCCATGGCGATGGCTCGACCCACTCACACCCGCAGCTCCCCCAGCAACCTATCGTGCTCCAGCGACACCGGCTCGAGCGGCGCGGCTCACTGGAGGCAGAAGTCCATGCCTGAAGGGTAAAGGGCTCTCTGAACTCCAGCACCACACATCTCCTCATTTCCTTCTTGTCGCTCGCCTACTTTTGGGTCCGTTATGCGTCCCACCCGCGCTCCCTCTAAGCCTCGGTGTGTGAGCTCCACCATGTGTGTGTTTCAGATTCGTGCCAAACAGACACTCTCCTCTCCCGCCCGAGCGGCAGATGATGGGAGACGGCGGAGGGAAGTCCACCTCCGGCTGGACCCGAGTGGACGACTCTGACCGAGCAGCAGCAGCAGGTCAGATCAGCTGTCAGGAATTACCCACAATGCCTCAAAATACTCATGAGTCTTCCAGCACTCTCACCTCTCAGCATGTCATCTATACCAAAAATTTCAAACAGGAGCTCTCCTAGATTCACCAGCAAGCTCCTCTGGGTATCTTCTCTCAGCTGCATTGCATTCTGGGATTCTGAGATTTTGTAGCACAAAAAAAAGGAAAAAAAACAGCACCAGGTGTCATTTTTAGAACATGATGTAACAGTCTGACAGGAAACAGCTTATGTGATGAATGTGTACAGACTCGTATTTTTAAAATACATTTTCAATCAATAATTAATATATATTTATATATATTTTTTCCTGATGATAAAAAAGATTAATACATTATTTTTTCATTATAAAAATATATATATATATATAATTTATTTCTTTTTTTAATAAAAAAAAATTCCCTGATAATAATAATAATAAAAAAACATTTATTATATACAATTATATATTTTTGCTCCTGATTATGATAAAAAATACATATAATTAAAAAAACAAATGTTTCCTGCTGATAATGAAAAAATATTGATCAATGTTTTTATTATATCAACTTTTTAATAAATTAATATAATCAGACTGGAAGCAGGTGATGGAATAGAAATTTACACAGAATTCTATTATTATTTTTTAACATGCCAAAATCATTTTTAATCAATAATGAATAAATTCAATAACTATTTTTCTGATAACAAATCTGATGATAAAAATCACAATAATACATATAATTAATAAATATGTATTTTTTTTATATTCCCTTTTTTAATATAATAAATATAATCAGGTGTTGAAAAAGAACTACAGAATCCAATTTTAATCTGATGATGATAAAAAAAATACGTTTTATTTTCTGATGCAAAATTAAATTTTCCTAATAAAAAACAATTACTAAATGAATAAATTCCAATAAAAAATCAAATCCAAATCTTTATTAAACAAATAATTAATATACATTTTATGTTTTGATAAAAAAGAATTATGATGATAAAAAAAGAAATGGGAAATTTTTTTTTATATATTTGTGTATAAAAATTTTTCTTTTATAATTTTTTTATTACAGTATTCCTAGTTGGTACTGGAACAGCTCTGTGTGTGTGTGTGTGTGTGTGTGTGTGTGTGTGTGTGTGTGTGTGTAGACGTCCATGCCCCTCCTCAGAAACACCATGTGAAAAGGAAATTGCATGCTAGCGGTTGGTCTCCATGGAGCGTCTCCGAGTCGAGAGCCGCCATTATTTCCTTAAGCACAGTTCAGCGCTTTTGACGAGCGACTCCTCATTGTTTTCTGAACTTAATTGCAGTAATCGAAGTGGAACTGAAGTCTGTTCTGACCCTTAAAAAAGAAATATATTTTCTTTCGTCTGTTCTCTAAACTCTCTGCTAACACTCGATTTCCATTCCATTCGACATGCAGTCTTAAACAGGTGTGTGTGTGTGTGTGTGTGTTGGCTTCCAACACACACACCACGGACATGCCCATATGAGTGTTAGAGTGTGTGTGTGTGTGTGTGTGTGTGTGTGTGTGTGTGTGTGTGTGTGTGTGTGTGTGTGCCTTCTCTCCAGCTGGCCCTGACATGAGCCTCCTGTTGTTGCCCTGTACTTGTGTTTGACAGCCTGTGTTTGACAGTGCATGTGGACACCAGGCACTCGTTATCTTTCTTTCTTTCTCTCACTCACTCACCAACACACATACAGGCGCACACACACACACACACACACACACACACACACACACACACACACGCATGTCGAGATGCACACAGCAGTCTGTATTAGTGCGATACTGTGATATATTAGTGCTTCTTCCTCAAACTGTTACCACAAACTTTGACGCAAACAAATGTGTTGCACCCTCCAAGAAGATCTCCTGCTAAAAAGCCCCAATCCTATTGCCCAAGTCTAAAAAAATAAATATAAACGTCTAAAAATCTACATTTTGCCCTTAAAAAGTCTTACATTCGCTGTTCCAGATCTTAAATAATTGTGAACAGGTCTTAATGCTCCGACGTGCACGTAACTCTACCGCTAATGTTTATTAAAATGCTCCTGTTTTTGTTTTGTTTGTTGATTTGCGTGTTGTTGTAGTTCCTATTTTTGCTGGTCCAAATATAATTCGCCTTATTACAGCTACAGATAAAACCCACATGCGACAGCCAATCAGCTTTCTGTTATTGGGCCGAATCTTTCTCGGGTTGTAAAACAGACGGATTTTATTTTGCAGATACGGCGAAGTTTAGCGATTACGTGGCTTAAAAATAATTAATTTAGGACTTGGTTAAGTCCAGTCTCTAACAACGATGTCATCAAAAAATCCTTTAAGGCTTAAATCCTTAAATTTCATTCTTAATGATCTTAAAAACATTCTATAGTACCTCCTCACCTCACCTACATTAATACCTGACTTTACTAACACCCTTGTGCATGAATGAATCTCCACAAAAATCCAGAGGAACATCTTCCCAGGAGAGTGGAGCTCATTCATAAGAGCAAATGGAGACTAAATTTGGTTTGAGATGTTTAAAAAGGGGCACATAGCTATTCTGTGGTGAGGTGTCCACACACACTTTTATCAGACAAACAGAGAGACAAACGTCTACCTTTAAAACAAGCATGTAGGCACATACTCTCATCTCTGGACCTCAGGAGAGTATATCACAAAATACACGTTTTATGCGTGGACCTGCATGTCCCAAAACGATGAGGAGCAGTGATGGACAACGCTGAGATGTGTGACCATATTGGGGAACAAATCCCACAATTAGGTTTGGTCCCCCAGTCCCACAGTGTCTTTACCTAAACCTTTCTACCAGGGATGAGAAGATTCATAGATCAGCATATCAGCAGAAAAGTTAACGATGTGATGCACCGATTTATAAAACGTGTGCATTGGATACAAGTTTGTATCAGGATACATCGTTTCGAACATATTTGTGTATTCTCTCTAATAGTTATATATAAATAAATCATTTTTAATGATGCATCAATGTTTAAAACGATGCATCGTGATACGAATGCCCACTTGTATCCAATGCACACTATTTTTAAACACGATGCATCAGTGTTCTGAGAGTCACATGAATACAGATTAACATGGTAGAGGTAAAGCTGCATCTTCCTGAAGACAGAACAGCGTTTTTTTTAATCTGGGGTTTATTTCACCACAAATGCGTGTGTGTAAAAGAGACGTGCGTTAGAAAAGTAAAAAAAAAATTAATTAATTAATTAAAGTGATGATTTGCTGTCTGTCTGAACCGAAGATATAAAAGTGAACTTTCTGCACCATATGGAATTGCATAGCATCTGTTTTTTTTTTTTTTTTTTCTTTTTGAATCAAATGGAAATCAGATCACACTGCATCGGTAGCTGCTTGATATGTATTTATATTGTATCATCGGCTGTGCGTCGAGATTCACATCAATGCTAACATCCTGTTTAATCCCGAGTGCCTGGATTGTGTGAACTCGACACCAAAATGAGCAAAATAGGAAGTCAAATGTTTTGGTGAGAATTTAGACGTGCTCATTAAAATATTGAGACAACACCGGGTCTGATTTGAGCCGCTCTATACTGCAGACCCTTTTTGTTCCCGTAGTAACGGCTGTCTCCACCCCCTGTTGAAGTTATGCACTCTGCCATGAGTCCCATCCGAAAACCGTCCTTTCACTCCTGTAAATCACGGCTTGGATAAAGTGTTTATTTTTTATTTATTTATTTTTTTCCCCCATCTATCCATTCTCACTTTATGACTTTGGCCTTGCATCACTCATTTTTATCTCTCTCTATTTTTTTCTGTCTCTCTCTCTCTCTCTCTGCTCTTACTCTTTGTCAGCATGTCTTTGTGAGGGTGTGGGTGACTCTTATGGTTCTGTTCTTGCTTTGACCCCTTTTAACATCCTCAGATATTCTTTTTCGGTCTCTCAGTGTGTGCCAGTAATAACAGAGTGCAACACACACACACACACACACTGTGGCCTGAGCGCTGGACCGCTCTCAGCAGTCTAGAATTATCCCTCTCTCGCCCGACCCTGCACACCGGCTCAGGTCACGGAAGGCCGGCAAACACGTCTTGACCCGTATTTAGCCTGAGCTCGCAGTGAAGGTTTTCAAATGAAAGAGCGGTACGCCTCGGATTGTGCCTCGGATTGTGCCTCGGGCTGTGCCTCTGACTGTATTGAATTGTGTCTCGAATTGTGCCTTCAGTTGTGTCTTCCATTGTGTCAGGATTGTGCCTCGTATTGTGTCTCTGATTGTGTCTTCAATTGTGTCTTGGGTTCTTCCTTGGACTGGGCCTCTGATTTCTGTCTTGGAGTGTGTCTCTGATTAGGCTTTGGATTGTACCTCAGGTTGTGTCTCCGATTGTGTCTTTTATTGTGCCTTTTCAACATATTTAGATTGCTCCAGTTCCCAATCCCTGCTTCTGACGGACAGGAAGAGAAACTTCAGGATGTTAGGAAAGGAAGTCCTACCGGATGTGTCTCTCTCCGTTCCATTCATATGATGGCATACCGGAAACAGGAAAAGCACCTTCTTTCAGACGTTAGTGTGTATTAAAGTACACAGACTGCACTGTGTTTTATTTGAAGGCTTTTTCATACAAGTCTCACTGATGGTTTGTCGTGCGCAAAAGAAGTCCCACAAGAGTGAAATGATTTATTGTTGAAACTACCATTTTTCAGCATAGAAGATTTCACAGTTTCTCTGTAAAGCAGTAACTACTTTTACTACCCCTGATGCAAGTCTTAACATCGAGAGAGGAAACAGGAATGGGTGACTTCCTGTAACTCTCAGTTCACCATCATAGGGTGGACAATTTGTTCAAGATTCTTGCCCTTTGACCTGTGATTTCCTCCAGAGCTGACAAACAGATTTCTAGCAAAGCCCAGACCCAACCGAGTGTTTCTTTCTGTCTCAAGACAGGTGGTAGCTCAGTGGTTAAGCTGTTGGGCTTTCAAAAGGTCATGAGTTCAGATCTCAGCACCACCAAGCTGCTGGGTTCTTGAGCGAGGCCCTTAACATGCTATCATGCCATTTAGCCTAGTCTACACTGAGGGCATTTGGCAGACGCCCTTATCCAAAGCGACTTAGAATAATCACATTTATAGAACTGAGCAGTTGAGGGTTAAGGGCTTTGCTCAAGGGGGTGACAGTGGCAGCTTGATGGAAACCAGTCCTGTGTCTCAGACGCCGGATTTCTTCGGGCGACACAGAAGAAAAAGCATCCTGCTGGCTGAAATCAGCACTTGGCTATTCTATCTCAGGTTATCCTAAATGCTTACCTCTAGGATGCTGAGTGGAACTTCTAGTATGTTCTGCCTCGATGTTGAGGGTCTGCATTGCTGCATTGAAATAGTAAAATAAATAGCTGTAGAAATGAAACGCTTCCAGGGAAAGAAAATAAATAAATAATATCTGAAAGAAAAATGATATTTAAAACCCATTTTTTTATATAATATAAGAAATGCATGTACATGCACAAGCTTGTTTTTGTAACAGTGTATCGTATTATTATAGTAACAATATGAATAAATTGTAGCGTAGATTAGAGCCACATCTGCGTCCGAACCTGCGTCTGCACTCGTCTCTCTCAGATCCATTGCTGTTCTGTTCTTTTTCTTAGCACGGTTCCCGGTTTGCAGTCTATTTCAGTGCTCTTATCTAACACCTCAGAAATTACACAACGGTCAGGTTTGCTGTACACCGACCACCATAACGGAGCCAAGCCAGGACACGCAGCATGCGTATGGAAATTGTAATCCTTTTGTTGAATATTGCTGTATTTTGTAACTGGAGTGGGCGTAAGGATCATGTGAACGCTCAGCATTGTGTGTGTGTGTGTGTGTGTGGGTGGTTGGTTATGTCGCAGTCATTATATTCCCTTGCATAATGAGTCTCGAGTGTTTCTCCAAATCGGCTGCTGTCATCTTTTTTTTTTCCCCCTTCCATCCCCCACAAAGTGTCTTTGTGTCTAATCTAGGTCTGAGTGTTCTGACATCTGATCACGTCTCTCCTTTCAGACGTCCCGGTCAGTAAATCCGGCCCGGCGTACTCGGGAGGCCCACGTATCCAGAGGCAGGAGCAGGTCATTCACCTGTCGCCTAAGAAGAGCAGCCAGGTGAGTGGGGAGACTTGATGAGTGCCTCGTGAGCTGCTGAAATCTTTATGGGGTTTTTAGAGCAGTAGGAGGATTCCAGTGGGCTGTCAATCAAACCAGATCGTACCATAAGACCAGGCGGGGATTCTTATGCAATGTTCTTGATTATTTGCTCTATCAGCATGCTTGTGTTGTTTTATTCCCCTTGGACCACAGTACCTTTTCTAGTTTCTTCTCTGCTTCTGTTCTTGTGCAGTCAGAGGGCCCATATTCCCACTCGAGCAGTAACACCCTGTCCAGTACGGCGTCCAGCGGTGCACACAGCGATGACAAATGGTACGATCTGGGAGCCGGAGGTCAGAGCGATGTTGGTGACTCTGAGCCCAACGGTCTGGGTGGAGGCGGATACCTGCAGGGCTCCTCAGCTGACAGCGGCATTGACGCCACCTCTTATGTGCCCCATCATGGTAGCTCGAGCTCCCTACTTGCCGTGGGTACGTCAGCACCTCGGGAGAGGGTCGCCTCACCATGGCACGGTCCGTCCGATGGAGGGCGTAGAGTCCTGGAGCGGTCGCCCCCGGCTGCGGAGCCTCCTGTCGCCCCTGCAGAGCCTCCGACCACGCGCAGTCCTCCTACACACCTCCTAATGCGTGACAGCAGCTCGTACAGCCTCAGCGACATGGCCGTACACGCTAGGTGTTCACTCATACACAGTGCTTGATTTAGCATGCCTTCAAAACGTAGCGAACCCCAGCTTTAATCCTGCATCCTGTTTCTTCCACAGCTCTCGTCACTCTGGGAGCTCTGGAGCACTCAGCTCTAGTCACAACTCTCCTCGAGACGAGTCGCCTTCCACCACCTCGCCCTCCTCCTCCTCCTCTCAGAGCTCAGTTTCTCCAGGACCTAAGAGTTTCTACCCTCGCCAGGGAGCCACCAGCAAGTACCTGATCGGCTGGAGGAAACCGGGGAGCACAATCAACTCTGTCGACTTTGGAGACACCCGGAAGTGAGTGCTGGTTTTAAAAAGGATGCGCCAGTGTCCATAGAAAAAAAAAAGGAATCTGTGTTTCTATTATTGTTCAGGGATTGTTCGCCCCCTTGTGGTCAGATTTTGCAGGTGTCCATTTCAATTTTATAGTCTACCATTAAAGACTCTAAAAGTCCTGAAAATACCTAATTTTATTTCATTTGGCTTCCAGGAGGCCTCAGGGCGAAGGAGCAGAAAGTGTACCATCTCAGACACGGCCATCTCTTCGAGACCTGCACTCTCCTCAGCCGCTGGGCAAATCCACTGTAGAGGAGGATCTGAAGAAACTCATCACCCTGGACAGCCCTCCTGCCATACATCATGACGACAAGGTACACACACACACAGGCTGAAGGATATATTAAAGTTTATCCTATAGCACTGTTGGATTTACAGGTTTATATAAATCTGCTTGATGATGATGATGATGATGATGATGGATGTGTTTTCCTCATGTATTTTGTCATTTATGTGTTGTAGTCCCTGCAGCCGCCGTGTTCAGGTGCGAGTGGTACGGGCCGGCGCTCTCTGCAGCGCACCCTCTCTGACGAGAGTATTTATCGAGGCCAGCGCTTGCCGTCACTGGGAGATACGGTGTTGGAGCAGGCCCTTGCCAGCGACGTGCTCTTCAGCTGCTCGACCCTGCCACGTTCGCCCACCACCCGCGGTGCCCCCCTGCGCAGGCCCTCCTACAAACTGGGCATTAAGATGCATGGTGAGTAGCTCGTGGGTAAGGATCATTACAGGCCACCAAAGAGAGTACAGGTTACACATGGAAAGGTGATGTGGAGATGGATGGATGTATGGATGGATGAATGGAAAGGTTGTGTGATGGATGGATAGCTGGATGGGGAGATTAATTATTAGAAAGACATTTGAATGGATAGATAAAAAGAGAGATGGAGTGATTGTTGAATATATGACTTATTGAAAATCTGGACGGATATTTGGATGGATAGACAGATGGAGAGATGGATGGATGGATGGATGGCCTAGGAGGTTGATAAATGGATATTTGGATGGATGCATGCATGTATGAATGTATGGATTAAAGGATGGATATCTCAGAAGGTTCATGAAAATGGATGTTTGGATGGATGGATAGATAAAAGGATGGACATATAGACTGTTGAATGGATGGACAGATGAGCGCTTGAGGGAGGGATGGATGGATGGATGGATGGATGGATGGATGGACTGATGTATTTTTGGGTGGATAGGCAGATAGGGAGATGGATGGATGGATGGATGGATGGATATTTAGGTGGATAGGCAGATAGAAATATGGATGGATGGACTGATGAATAGACAAATATTTAGACAGATAGGCAGATAGAGAGATTGATCAATGGATAGATTAATAGACAGATATTTGAATGAAGGGGCAGATAGAGAGATGGGTAGATGTTGGATTAATAGACTGATATTTGAATGAAGGGGCAGATAGAGAGATGGGTAGATGGGCTGATGGATGGATGAATAGACAGATATTTGAATAGGCAGGTGGATGGATGGAAAGAAGGAGAGAGAATTGATTTGTGTCTGAGAGAAATGTTGTGGATGAAGCAGTACAATAAACAGTGAAGATTCCACACACAGGAGCAGCACAGTGACTGAAGTAGATAATACACTTATTAAACCATAATGATGTCACACCATGATGTTATGTGTGTAGGATTGTCGCTATGGTTACATTATGAAGGAGCGAGGATTTGTGTTCTCTCTCTCTCTCTCTCTCTCTCTCTCTCTCTCTCTCTCCCTCTCCATTTTGCTTTTCATTGAAACCTTTTCACACACAGAAGCCTATAAATAATTACATTTCTTTCCATACATGTGGATGGGCTTTTTTTCTTTACTGTTTATTCATGTTTTCAAAATATTTTATAATTGTTTTAGTATTCAGCAGCATTTATTTACATCATTGCTGCGTATCATGTAGGTATTCTATCCATCCATCTATCCATCCATCCATCCATCCTCTTAAACATGTCCTTGTACTAGTAAATAGCTTCACCTCTAAGATCAGACTCACGTTTGTTCTTGACCTGTAGTTTGACACGTGACGTTCGGTGTTTAAGCCCACGTAGACGTAACGCTCAGAATCGCAGAGGCGATCAGGACGAGTCCGGCGGCAGGACACAGTCCTCGTGTGTTATCAGTGTAATAGTCGGACTCGGTCAGCTGACACGCACCGTGTGATGTTTTCTCATTGGCCGTGGGTCAGGTGACCTCTCCGCGTCTGACACCTCTCTAGCAGACCTGCACGAGCGCCAGAGGTTACCATCTCCCGAGCTGGGCCTCATGCCCCTACCCGACACGGACACCGACAGCGGCATGGACTGGAGCCACCTGGTGGATGCTGCCAACGCCTTCGAGGGTGAAGGGAGACCCCCACGCAGTGAGCTACCTTTCCTTCTTCTCTTTCTCTCTCTCTCTCTGTCTGTCCGCCTCGTTCACTCGCTGCCCTGCGCTCCGGTCTGCTCGCATGATTACACACAAACCACAAACACAAACTGAATACGACCTCCATATACCACTATACTGCCAACGGTTTGTGGAAACGTGACCAGACGTTTGCTATGTGCTAGTCTCCATTTGGGTGGAGTGAGTGTGGAATGGATGGTGGAGTGATTAATAGATGGCGTATTGATTATATGTGTTGATGGACATATGGATGGATGTAATGATTGTTGATTATATGGATGGACAGACGCAGGTGGAGAGAGAGATAGATGGATGATGGATGCTCGGTGAAGAGAGATATAGTGACTGTTAAATAAATGGCTTATTGAATGTATGGATATAATATATAATAACTTCCACTCTTCTGGGAAGATGTTCCACTAGATTTTTGTGGAGATTTGTGAAGATTCATTCAGCTGGTGAGAAGGTGAGGAGGTCTGGGGTACAGTCAGCGTTCACATTCATCCCAAAGGTGTTCATTAGGGTTTAATAGCAGGAGATCTTCCATTCCAACCCATAGAAAGCAGCTCTTCATGGCTTGGTGTCCTGGTTCTAGTAAAGGGAAAATGTTATGCTCCTTCATTCACAGACATCCTG
Source organism: Silurus meridionalis (assembly GCF_014805685.1). Classification (NCBI taxonomy): domain Eukaryota; kingdom Metazoa; phylum Chordata; class Actinopteri; order Siluriformes; family Siluridae; genus Silurus; species Silurus meridionalis. The sequence continues at coordinate 23,434,891 of NC_060906.1, forward strand.
AACAATTGTGTGCCTTCAAGCTTTCACTAACATTTTGTGGAAGAATCACATCTGGCTGGAAAAGCAGGTGTCCCAATACATTTGGTGCTGCAGTACATCTTCTATAGTTATGTTTTTAAGGGTTGGGGATCTGAAGTTCTGGAGGCCGGAGCGCACGGCTGTGGGTGAAGCAGATAAGGTTCTGAATGCTTTCCTGCTTTCAGAATAAGGACCACTGATCCTCCTGATCTCACCTTCTCTCCCCTCTCTCCTCTCTCTCTCCTCTCATGCTCACACTCCTCATCTCAGTCCAGAGAAGTTTCATGTTCAGCTCTCAGGACATCAGTCACCGTGGTGAGAGTGCAGTGAGCTCACAACAGCTGGAGCTGCAGCCTGTACCCCACTCCCGCCTCTCCCCCAGGTAACTCTACCGCCCCTCTACTGCCCCTCTACCTCCCCTCTGCCACCCCTCTGATATATGAGAACTCACGCTTTCTTTTTTTGCTCCTCTTCCATCTCTTGTCCTCTCTTCTCCTTTCTCTCTTTTTCACTTTTTTTCCCTACCCTCTCATTCTCTCTCTTGCTTTCTCCGTCCCTTCTTTCCCTCTGTCCCTCTCTCTCTCTCTCTCTACCCCTTGCAATATCTCCCACTTTTCTTCCCTTCACTCCCTCTCCTTTTTCACTCTCTCTCTTTCTTTCTCTCTCTATCTCTCTCCACTCTTTTTCCCATCTTTTCTCTCTCTCTCTCTCTCTCTCTCTCTCTCTCTCTCTCTCTCTCTCTTCTCCTACAGTGATATACCGGTGGGTTTTGCTGGAAAAGTGTCTCAGCTCGAGAATTTAGTGAAGATGCTTCAGGACGACTTGAAGAAGGTACCTGCACATCACCCTGTAGCTCCTGTATCTCCTGTAACTCACTTTATCCTTCATCCAGAGGGAAATCAGAACAGAAATAATGAATAGAACTGAATTCCTCTATTAATACAACTGTAATGAAATTCACATTTTAACTTTAACTTTTATGGAAGACTTCAAATTCAGCAACATTAGATTTCGTGTGTGTGTGTGTGTGTGTAGGAGCGAGAGGAGAAGTTGAAGCTTCAGGCTCAGATCAAGCGGCTTTGGGAGGACAACCAGAGGCTCCAGGAGGAATCTCAGAACTCTGCAGCCAAACTGAAGAAGTTCACAGAGTGGGTCTTCAACACCATCGACCTTAACTGAGAGCAGCACCGGAGGAGTTGCTCCGTTACCTGCTCCAGCTCCAACATTCAGCTTCATCGCCCAGCTCCACTACCTGGCTCCATCATCTAGATCCAGGTTCATCCCTTAGCTCAATCACTACTCCACCCTGGGACCAAAACTCACTCCAATTCCTGCTCCTGTTCCCCTCACACTTTCCTGAAAGCATCACAGGAACCATCAGTCATTCTCCCACCTTCTCCAGAGAACCAATCCGTACACCTCTGACGTTCCCTTCACAGGTTCCTCAGAGCCGTTCTGCAGGGATTAGCGCTTCAACATGCGCATCATGGCTATACCACCGTTCTTCTCCCCGAGGATGAACCTTCTCAGTTTTTTTCTCCTTCTGCTTTAACAGCCATGTATGTGAGATGTTGCTGGGTCACTGTGCTACTCCCCTCTTTCTAACTAGTGGTGCAAATCCACACGGCAGCAGTACAGTCGAATAAACTCACACACACACACACACACACACACACACACACACACACACACACAGACCCGACCTAAACAGGAAGGAAGGGAAGCCACATGTCTTTCACGATCTCAGACAATCCGATGAAGTTGAAAAAGCAAAAGCAATAGACCGACGTTCTCACCGGACTCTTAACAGCGACGATAGAAATCTCAGCGCGTTGGATTCCGATCTCACGTAAAGCAATTGCAGGTCTGCGGTACGAACGCTGGAAACTTTCCATCTTTTTTTCTTTTGTGGGGGGAAAAATAATTTATTCCGTCTGTATTATAGAAATAAATATCCGTACAGTAGAAGGTCAATGTTTATTTTCCAGACAGATGCTCATTATTTAGGTGTATAATTATTATTATTAATATTATTATGATTATGATTATTTTGTACATTGGATTTCAGCCTGATGCGGTTTTCTCCTGCGTGCTTCGTGGTGCCCTAGCCAGCCGTCGTCGTGTTGCCTTTAGTGCCCTCTGGTGGTAAAAAGTTGAAATTTCAATCTATAGTTCGGTTTAAAAAAACACAAAAAAACAACAAAACGTTTTATTCCTCTTTTTCATTCGTGTTAATGGAATCAGAGACCAAGCTCAAGCTCAGGCTCAGTGTGCGAGTGTGTGTGTGGAGTTGTTCTGACAAAGGAAACAGTACAGGAAATTGCCAGACGACCCGGAGTGCCTGCTCAGAGGAAGGGCTTTTAATCAGCCCATAGTCCATATACGGCCTGTATTCTCATTCCTGCCTCTTAGCACTGGGCTTTCTCGATCTATCTGATATACACTTTTATCCCCCACCCACCCACCCACACACACACACACACACACACACACACACACACACACACACACACATATCAGGCTGTTCCAGCTCAAAATGTTCCCAAACAACTCTCAAAAAAAAACAAAGAGAGAGTAATATTCAGTGGTGGATGGAGATGATTGATTCTGTTCTAAGAATCCCCCAAATCCCCCTGATGAACCAATTAAACGTGTAGATCGGGTTTTTTTTAAAGCCCTAAAGAGCTCAAATTATTCAGGTTTGTACATTTCCAGAGAATCTAAGAGACCGAGTGCCTGAGCGAGTTTACGATAACGAGTCGTGCTTCTCCTATTGATGCTTTCAGGAAGCTTTTTTCCTGGACAGCTCCCTCGTTCTGTGGGGCTTCGACGCCGACCGAAAAGAAGTTCGAATACGATATTTGTGGGGCGATAAAATTATATTCACATCACGTTGTCATTTTGTTTTGTTTTTTTCAATTAAAAAATGATTAGGAATATCTTTGTAGTGGAACTTGCTTCACACAGGGTTGTGGTTTTGAGATTTCTGGGGAAAAAAAAAAAATGCAGCACATTTACATAATTACATAAATTATGTAGATTCCATGTAAATGAAGCCGAATGTAAAAAGTATGGATTTTTATGATGCCTAACTATATAAATGAAGTTCTAGCTGTCTGCCAAAAAGTATTAGGACACCTGGCCACCTGTATGTGCTTCTTCCAAAGTTTGCGGCACACAATTGTACAGGACGTCTCTGGAAAATCTCCCTTTACTCAAACTGAGGAGATCCAAATCCTGTTTGCACATCCCTCTGCACAAAGCCAGCTCCATTAAGTTCTGCTTTCCATGGGTTGGAACAGCTATTATAAGGGCGATTGAGGACGCAATGTGGAAGGTGTCCACAAACCTTTGGCCATGTTAATGCTATTTTCTATCTGATTAATAGGACGTTTGTCATTTAAGTAACTATTACGGCTCTGTAGTTTATGGGGGTCCAAACATTTGGTACGATTTCTTAAGGTGTGACCCACGTGTTTGACATGTTGCATATATTTGCATAAGATCTGGGTGTAATTGCATAGCTCTGCCACTAGGTGGTGGAAGAGTCATGGATTCCTTGTGCTAAGTTTTTGTGGGATTTGGGTGAAGTTCTCATCGTGGATTCATACAAAAAGTTATTGAACTCAACATGAGATTCCAAGGTTTTTTTTCGTGTAAATCTCGAAACCGTAACCATTATTTTGGATTATATTTTATCAAAACAAAAAACAAACCGGTATATGATTTCTGTACATTTCCATTCGAATGCTTTCGGCGGCTTTGAAGCTCCAACCCAATTGTTTACTTTTCACCCTGTTCAATATTCCACTTCAGATTGCTTTCAAATGTGAATGTTACCTTTTTTTTTTTTAGGCAGATTAAAATTTTATTTGCACTGTAATATTTTTTTGTATAGATATTATTGTTATTATTATTGCCATGTTGACACTCGATGGAGCCTCATGATGTGAAACGTCTGTCATCGGCTTTTCCTCGAGTTGGTTATCACACGTGACGGTGAAGAAGACTCTCCTCCGAACCGTCGACGTTTCTTCGGATTTTTAGACGTTTCCAGAAAAAAAAACACAAAAAACAATAAAAAAAAAACACAGAAGTGTTCTATAATGAAGAGGAAGTAACTGTTAATATGATTCTATTCATATGATTTGTGCAGAGGTTTGAAAAGAACCCATTTCCCACTCGTTATCATCATCATCATCATCATCATCACAGTATTAAAACCTTTCTTAATAAATAAATGACAAAAACAGAAAGGATTTGAGGTGATGTAATTATTTCCCCACGGTGGAAGGGGAACTCTTGTGTTTGCCGCCTGCGTGATGATGGTGTGACTGCCGTTGTTTTCTGAGCAATACATTTATTTCTATTCATAGGTAAAATGTTACGCGGCGCCTCCTTGTGTTTTCTTTTCCAATGTGCAGTTCTGCTTTCACACCATCCTCTTCTCCAGAGTGTCTCTTTCTGCTCCTCTAACCTCTCCTCTCCCCTCTTACCCTCCCTTTTCTTATCCCTCCCACCTCTCCCCTCCCACCCTCTCTTCTCTTACCCCTCCCACCTCACCCCTCTTACCCTCTCTTCTCTTACCCTTCCACCTCACCCCTCTTACCCTCCCTTCTCTTAACCCTTCCACCTCTTACCCGTCCCTCCGCTCTGACCCTCCCTCCCACCTCACCCCTCTTACCCTCTCTTCTCTTACCCTTCCACCTCACCCCTCTTACCCTCCCTTCTCTTAACCCTCCCACCTCCCACCCGTCCCTCCGCTCTGACCCTCCCTCCCTTTACCCTCCCTCCCACCTCTTCCCTCTTACCCACCCTTCTCTTACCCTTCCACCTCTCCCTCTTACCCTCCCTCCTCTTACCCACCCTTCTCTTACCCCTCCCACCTCTCCCTCTTACCCTCCCTCCTGCCCTCCCTTCTCTTACCCCTCCCACCTCTTTCCATTATCCACCCCTCTTACCCCCCACCCTTCTTACCCACCCTTCTCTTACCCCTCCCACCTCTCCCCTCTAACCCACCTCTATTATCCACCCTTCTCTTACTCCTCCCCACACTTATCATCTTCTCTCTTTCCCCCCACCTTTTTCTCCCTACTCTCCCCCTACTTTTCTTCCTGTTTCCTTCCCCTCTTTCCCTCTTCCTCCCTCTTTCCCTCCTCTTCCTTGGTGTGTGTTACTTTTCCATCAGCAGACGGATAATTGGTGTCGCAGTGAGTAATCAGCTGGAGGCGCTGATGGCCGAGCATCACTCCTGGTCTCCTGCTGATCCTCTTCTGAGTCAGGCAGTAACCTTCTGAACATCAGAAGACATTAACACACCTCCAGAACCCAACACCACACTCCTATTCAACACACAACATACCATTTAATAGTTTGTCAGGTTTAGTTAGTATAGAGCCCATGCAGGACGGATTAGCATGAATAAGATTGATGGTTAGTGTAGAGCCCATGCAGGACGGATTAGCATGAATAAGATTGGTGGTTAGTGTAGAGCCCATGCAGGACGGATTAGCATGAATAAGATTGGTGGTTAGTGTAGAGCCCATGCAGGACGGATTAGCATGAATAAGATTGGTGGTTAGCTTCATATGAATCCAACATGGATAAAAAGTTTCATCTCTGCAGCAAACTGTCATAATCCACATGATCATTCTTACAGTATTGAAATATTTTTAGATTTGAAATGGGTACAAATTTTGTTTTGAAGCTCATCTCAACTTGATCCAACTCAACTCTATTTTTTCCCCCAATGTGACACCAGAAGAACTTGTGTAAGACGTAGAACAGGAAACTAGAAGGAGGTGGAAGATTAATGATTTCGGATCCTGAATCAATATGGCAACCATTCCATACTTCAACACCATGTGGTTCCGTCTGGACTGCGGCTCTTTGGAACCCGACTTCACTGTACAACAAGACGATGAGGTGAAGCGACGAATACATCAGAGCTCTGTCATTATTCAGAGAGCAAACAGTGGCCTGGAGTGATATCTATCATGGAACAACCTGCCCAGTCACCGCACCCAAATCCTACTGACCTGCTCTGGGACGAACAAGAAAACTCCAACTGGTGAAGAACACGTTACGCAAATTAATTTTAACAACAAAATTTTTTTTTTACACGTGATTTATACATTGCACATTTCTGTTTAACCATTTTTAATAAAAACATAAATATAAGAGGCAAAATTAAAACCTACGCAACGCATCTTTTCTTTACTCGGAGATATGTATGTATATATATATATATATATATATATATATATATATATATATGTTTATTTATTTATATATAAAAACCCAGTAAAAAACCTTTTAATAATCACTAAATGTGTTTTACTGATGCGCAGAGACTCAAAATCCGCCATGATGCACGTTCGGCAATTAAAACCGTCCGTGTGGAAACCTAGTAAAACTTCTGTTTGGTGTCCTGATGATTTGTGTAAAAAAGCACTGTAATTACTTTAAAATATTTACAAGATTATATTATGTTCATGCTGTGGTGAGATTGGTTTCACTAATAACAAACACACTTTTGCATAAAACAACTATTTCTCCATGTGCCTGTTGATTAGAGTATTAAAAACTTGAGAAGTATTCATTTGAGGTACATTTAGAACAGATAAAAATGTGATCATCATCAGTTAACTCACCATTAATCATGCGATTAATCACGATTAAATATTTTAATTGACAGCCCTTATATATATATATACGTACATATGCACACACTGATCAGGCATAACATTATGACATTATAACATTATGAGTGGTGAAGTGAGTAACACTGATGATCTTCATCATGGAACCTGTTAGTCGGTGGATTTATTTATTAGGCAGCAGGTGAACATTCTGTCTTTAAAGTTGATGTTTAAAAGCAGGAAAAATGGGCGAATGTGAGGATTTGAGCGAGACAGGGTCGCGGGGGAGCGAGACAGGGTCGCGGCTCGCGGGGGAGCGAGACAGGGTCGCGGCTCGCGGGGGAGCGAGACAGGGTCGTGGGGGAGCGAGACAGGGTCACGGGGGAGCGAGACAGGGTCATGGCGTCCGAGGTTAATTGATGCACGTGAGGAGTGAAGGCTGGTCCGTGTGGTCCGATCCAACAGACGAGCTTCTGTAGCTCAAACTGCTGAAGAAGTTCATGACTGTTTTGATAGTTTTGGGCTGTTATTGTCTTTGAGATAGAAAAGTGAGACAGGCTGGTGAAGGAATATGATGTAAGCGAGAACAGAAACTTGCTATTGGTTCATAATAAAACATTTTATACTAAAGAACTAAAAACATGTTACTATAACACAAAAACCCATGTTTTGGCAATAAAGGGAATGAAACACTTCAGGACTTGTTGGTTTGGGAATGTTATTTAATATAAACTGGCGATTTTTGCAACTATTCCACAAAACCAATCAAAAACTGGAATAAACGTGGAATAAAACAACTATATGTGAGATTTAATTAGCAGTTAAAGATGCATAACTGGTGTGTATGAAGAATGAACACTCTTTTCTGAGATAATGATGATGTTGATGCTCTATGGATTACAATCCAAGTTATTCACTATTAAACAAGTCTTCAGATGATTTTAAACATTTGAATGACTTTGTCCCATGTCGTAAACTGCCAGCGTGATTTCAGCACTTTACTATAAGTCAGATGGGAGGAACCTGATCATGGTCTATTTGCGATCAGGGTTTTTATTAATTTCTAAATCAGTATGCAATCCGGCTGCGTCTCGTCCACACATCTGCCTTTCAGGCATGTAGCAGGTTCTTAGGATCTCCATTTCCTGTTTTTTTCCCCACGCTGTGAATTATTAATCTAGCCTGGAGTTTAAGGGCTGATAGAGCCTTTTGTGTGTGTGTGTGTGTGTGTGTGTGTGTGTGTGTGTGTGTGTGTGAGAGTAAATGGAAAAGGAGTGTTTAAATTACACCATGTGGACACCTGATCATGGTAAACATCCATTTAGTGCCCATTTCCTGTTATAATGAGCTCCACTCTTCTGGGAAGATGTCCCACTAGATTTGCGTGAAGATTCCTTCAGCCACAAGGTTGTTAATAAAGTAAAGCACTGATGAAGGTGAGGTGAGCAGGAGATCTTCCACATTGTCCAACCCATGGAAAGCAGATCTTCATGAAGCTGGCTTTGTTCATAGGAGCATTGTCATGCTGGAACAGGTTTTGGTCTCCTGGTTTAGGTAAAGGGAACATTTCATGCTCCTGCATCCAAAGAGTTCCTGAACAATCGTGTTTACAACTTTGTGGAAGCTGTTTGAGAAAAAAAATCAGATATGGTTGTCTCATGGTCGTCCCAATACTTTTGTCCATATAAGACACGTACAGTTATAAACCAACCCAAGTTTGCGTCATCTGCAGTTTAATTATTTAGACGAACATCATTAAAAAGAAAACACAGGCTCACTTTTATTGAAGACATGAAATGTTAAAGAGGCAGAAACACTCCTGTTCAGGATGTTTTAGAAAGCACCATTTAGAAAGAGGACAAAAAAGAAAGTTGATGGACATACAGTAACATAAAATGGGAAACTATACAAAAAAATCTGTAAAATTCCTTAAAAAAACAACTGGGTCCTGTTCAAGAAGAATTAAAAATTTCAAGCATTATTTCTAGACTCATGCAAACTCACATACTGTATGATCAACACATTATTACATTAGTTTATTACATGAGACACATATGTATTTTAGTCTAGTGTTGTATAGTATAGTAAAATTCATATTATGCTGTATTTTAGAATGCTGTAGTAAAGTGTAATCAGTGACAGGAAGTGTAATTCCTCATCAGGCCTTCAGTGGTGTCCTACGTGAATCAATCCAACTCTTTCTACAAATATTATGATGCCGATAATACATCAGTATTATAAAGAGGTGCAGTAGCAGCACCCTCGGGGGATGTCCTAAACGCGGCAACACCCTTGTCACTGCCCGGTGGCGGTGCAACGCCCTCATCGCCCTCACCGGGGATCGGGAACGGGGCTTCTCCCCCCCCAGAAAATAACCCTGATGGAGCAACACCCCCAGTGGAACTCAAGAACTGAGCAGCACCCCCAGCGAGGAACAACGGCTAAATAAAACTGGATCCCGGGCTCCTGGTGAAAATCTATTTTAGTTCACTTCCATGAAGTGCCTGGTGAACCGGGAGTAAGCGTTGATGCGCTCGCCAATGACAAAGCATTCCTGGTTAGCATTCCCGGGTTAGTCGCGAGATGAGAAACACCACCTTGGAACGTTCGGTGGGGAACTGGGTAGGCTGCATTTCGACATGAAGATTGACGCGTCGCAGGAAGCCGCTGCACTCGGCCACTTTGCTTCGCTTAGCCGGACGTGCCATTGGACTATAGGAGGTGAGCGGTACAGCTGCGCTAGTGTGAGCTTGGGCTCACCCGGATGTCTCCCGGAGAGCAGTGACGAGTACCTCGAATGTTTTCTCCTTGCATTGTTAAAACAATCGTCCTCTGAGCCGTTCAAGCGTACTTTCACACAACTCCTCATTCGGGCGTACTTTAACACAACTCTTCATTCGGGCGTACTTTAACACAACTCTAAATTCGGGCGTACTTTAACACAACTCTTCATTCGGGCACTTTAACACAACTCTTCATTCGCATTTTAACACAACTCTAAATTGGGCGTACTTTAACACAACTCTTCATTCGCGTACTTTAACACAACTCTTCATTGGTACTTTAACACAACTCTTCATTCGGGCGTGCTTTAACACAACTCTTCATTCGGGCGTACTTTAACACAACTCTCCATTCCGGCGTACTTGAACACAACTATTCATTCGGGCATACTTTAACACAACTCTTCATTCGGGCGTACTTTAACACAACTCTTCATTCGGGCGTACTTTAACACAACTCTTCATTCGGGCGTACTTTAACACAACTCTTCATTCGGGCGTACTTTAACACAACTCTTCATTCGGGCGTACTTTAACACAACTCTTCATTCGGGCGTACTTTAACACAACTCTAAATTCGGGCGTACTTTAACACAACTCTTTATTCGGGCGTACTTTAACACAACTCTTCATTCGGGCGCATTTAACACAACTATTCATTCGGGCGATTTTCACACAACTCTTCATTCGGGCGATTTTCACACAACTCTTCATTTGGGCGTACTTTAACACAACTATTCATTTGGGCGTACTTTAACACAACTCTTTATTCGGGTGTACTTTCACACAACTCTTCATTCGGGCGTACTTTCACACAACTCTTCATTTGGGCGTACTTTAACACAACTCTCCATTTGGGCGCTTTCACACAACTCTTCATTGGGCGATTTTAACACAACTATTCATTTGGGCGTACTTTAACACAACTCTTCATTCGGGCGTACTTTAACACAACTATTCATTCGGGCGTACTTTAACACAACTCTTCATTCGGGCTTTAACACAACTCCATTTGGGCGTACTTTCACAACTCTTCATTTGGGCGTACTTTAACACAACTCTTCATTTGGGCGTACTTTCACACAACTCTTCATTCGGGCGTACTTTAACACAACTCTCCATTTGGGCGTACTTTCACACAACTCTTCATTCGGGCGTACTTTAACACAACTCTAAATTCGGGCGTACTTTAACACAACTCTTTATTCGGGCGTACTTTAACACAACTCTTCATTCGGGCGTACTTAAACACAACTATTCATTCGGGCGTACTTTCTCACAACTATTCATTTGGGCGTACTTTCTCACAACTATTCATTTGGGCGTACTTTAACACAACTCTTTATTCGGGTGTACTTTCACACAACTCTTCATTCGGGCGTACTTTCACACAACTCTTCATTCGGGCGTACTTTAACACAACTATTCATTCGGGCGTACTTTAACACAACTCTTAATTCGGGTGTACTTTCACACAACTCTTCATTCGGGCGTACTTTCACACAACTCTCCATTTGGGCGTACTTTAACACAACTCTCCATTTGGGCGTACTTTCACACAACTCTTCATTTGGGCGTACTTTAACACAACTCTTCATTTGGGCGTACTTTCACACAACTCTTCATTTGGGCGTACTTTAACACAACTCTTCATTCGGGCGCATTTTAACACAACTCTTCATTCGGTGCTTTAACACAACTCTTCATTCGTGCTTTAACACAACTCTTCATTCGGTACTTTAACACAACTCTCCATTTGGTACTTTCACACAACTCTTCATTTGGGCGTACTTTAACACAACTCTCCATTTGGGCGTATTTTAACACAACTCTTCATTTGGGCGTGCTTTAACACAACTCTTCATTTGGTACTTTAACACAACTCTCCATTTGGGCGTATTTTAACACAACTCTTCATTCGGTACTTTAACACAACTCTTCATTCGGTACTTTAACACAACTCTTCATTTGGGCGTATTTTAACACAACTCTTTATTCGGTGTACTTTCACACAACTCTTCATTCGTACTTTAACACAACTCTTCATTTGGGCATTTTAACACAACTCTCCATTCGGGCGTACTTTCACACAACTCTTCATTCGGTGCATTTTAACACAACTATTCATTCGGGCGACTTTAACACAACTCTTAATTGGTGTACTTTCACACAACTCTTCATTCGGTACTTTCACACAACTCTCCATTTGGGCGTTTTAACACAACTCTCCATTTGGGCGTACTTTCACACAACTCTTCATTTGTACTTTAACACAACTCTTCATTCGGTGCATTTTAACACAACTCTTCATTCGGGCGTACTTTAACACAACTCTTCATTCGGGCGTACTTTAACACAACTCTTCATTTGGGCGTACTTTAACACAACTCTTCATTTGGACGTACTTTAACACAACTCTTCATTCGGGCGTACTTTAACACAACTCTTCATTTGGGCGTACCTTCACACAACTCTTCATTTGCGTACTTTAACACAACTCTTCATTTGGGCGTACTTTAACACAACTCTCCATTTGGGCGTACTTTAACACAACTCTTCATTCGGGCGTACTTTAACACAACTATTCATTTGGGCGTACTTTAACACAACTCTTCATTCGGGCGTACTTTAACACAACTATTCATTCGGGCGTACTTTAACACAACTCTTCATTCGGGCGTACTTTAACACAACTCTCCATTTGGGCGTACTTTCACACAACTCTTCATTTGGGCGTACTTTAACACAACTCTTCATTTGGGCGTACTTTCACACAACTCTTCATTCGGGCGTACTTTAACACAACTCTCCATTTGGGCGTACTTTAACACAACTCTTCATTCGGGCGTACTTTAACACAACTCTAAATTCGGGCGTACTTTAACACAACTCTTTATTCGGGCGTACTTTAACACAACTCTTCATTCGGGCGTACTTAAACACAACTATTCATTCGGGCGTACTTTCTCACAACTATTCATTCGGGCGTACTTTCTCACAACTATTCATTTGGGCGTACTTTCTCACAACTATTCATTTGGGCGTACTTTAACACAACTCTTTATTCGGGTGTACTTTCACACAACTCTTCATTCGGGCGTACTTTCACAACTCTTCATTTGGGCGTGCTTTAACACAACTCTCCATTTGGGCGTACTTTCACACAACTCTTCATTTGGGCGTACTTTAACACAACTATTCATTCGGGCGTACTTTAACACAACTCTTCATTTGGGCGTACTTTAACACAACTCTCCATTTGGGCGTACTTTCACACAACTCTTCATTGGTACTTTAACACAACTCTTCATTTGGGCGTGCTTTCACACAACTCTTCATTTGGGCGTACTTTAACACAACTATTCATTTGGCGTACTTTAACACAACTCTTCATTTGGGCGTACTTTCACACAACTCTTCATTCGGGCGTACTTTAACACAACTATTCATTTGGCGTACTTTAACACAACTCTTCATTCGTGCTTTAACACAACTCTTCATTCGGGCGCATTTTAACACAACTCTTCATTCTTTAACACAACTCTTCATTCGGGCGTGCTTTAACACAACTCTTCATTTGGGCGATTTTCACACAACTCTTCATTCTTTAACACAACTCTTCATTTGGGCGTGCTTTCACACAACTCTTCATTCGGGCGTACTTTAACACAACTCTCCATTTGGGCGTACTTTCACACAACCCTTCATTCGGGCGTACTTTAACACAACTCTTCATTTGGACGTACTTTCACACAACTCTTCATTTGGGCGTACTTTAACACAACTATTCATTCGGGCGTACTTTAACACAACTCTTCATTCTTTAACACAACTCTTCATTTGGGCGATTTTCACACAACTCTTCATTCGGTACTTTAACACAACTATTCATTCGGGCGTGCTTTAACACAACTCTTCATTTGGGCGATTTTAACACAACTCTTCATTCTTTAACACAACTCTTCATTTGGGCGTGCTTTAACACAACTCTTCATTCAGGCGTACTTTCACACAACTCTCCATTTGGGCATACTTTAACACAACTCTTCATTTGGGCGTACTTTCACACAACTCTTCATTTGGGCGTACTTTCACACAACTCTTCATTCAGGCGTACTTTCACAACTCTTCATTGGGCGTACTTTACACAACTCTTCATTTGGGCGTACTTTAACACAACTCTTCATTTGGACGTACTTTAACACAACTCTTCATTCGGGCGTACTTTAACACAACTCTTCATTCGGGCGTACTTTAACACAACTCTTCATTTGGGCGTACTTTAACACAACTCTTCATTTGGGCGTACTTTCACACAACTCTTCATTTGGGCGTACTTTAACACAACTCTTCATTTGGGCATACTTTAACACAACTCTTCATTTAGACGTATATTAACACAACTCTTCATTCGGTACTTTAACACAACTCTTCATTGGTACTTTAACACAACTCTTCATTTGGGCGTACTTTCACACAACTCTTCATTTGGACGTACTTTAACACAACTCTTCATTCGGGCGTACTTTAACACAACTCTTCATTCGGGCGTACTTTCACACAACTCTTCATTTGGACGTACTTTAACACAACTCTTTATTCGGGCGTACTTTAACACAACTCTTCATTTGGGCATACTTTAACACAACTCTTCATTTGGGCGTACTTTCACACAACTCTTCATTTGGGCGTACTTTAACACAACTCTTCATTTGGGCATGCTTTAAAACAACTCTTCATTTGGGCATACTTTAACACAACTCTTCATTTGGGCGTACTTTAACACAACTCTTCATTTGGGCGTACTTTAACACAACTCTTCATTTGGGCGTACTGTCACACAACTCTTCATTTGGGCGTACTTTCACACAACTCTTCATTTGGGCGTACTTTAACACAACTCTTCATTTGGGCGTACTTTCACACAACTCTTCATTTGGGCGTACTTTAACACAACTCTTCATTTGGGCGTACTTTAACACAACTCTTCATTTGGGCATACTTTCACACAACTCTTCATGTTTAAACAACACCAGACCCTAGAGTCAGTTATACCACACGCTAAAGTGCACGCTCACCTAAATCTGAATCTGTCTTTGTGACTGCATGGGTTAAAGGTAAAATAACCAGAGTGTTTTGCATCATGTGACACATTTTCAGCGAGACCGAGTCGAATTTAGCAACACGGCTCACAACCCGGAAAAGCAGCTTGTGTTGTAATGGATCCACTTGCAACGATGAGGCAATAACAACACGGTTTGGGGACACGAGATTCTCTGCCATTGCAGTTCAATGCTTCACTATGCAGGGATTCAGCAAAGGGTTTGTGTTTTTGTGGGTTTTTTGCTCGAGTGTTAATTTTTAAAGGGAAAAGAATGTCAAGAAAAAAAAAGAAATATACATAATCTGTGAAATGTATAAAAGTTTGAACACCTGAGCGTTAGATTGCTACATGCTTCTTTTTTGAACATTCCATATTTAGTCCCTAATTGCTCTTATAATTAGCTTCACTCTTCTAGGAAGATGTTTCATTAGTTTTTATGGAGATTCATTTAGCCACAAGAGTTTTAGTAAAGACAGGTACTGATGGAGGTGAGAAGGTGAGGAGGCCTGGGGTGCAGTCAGCGTTCACATTCATAACAACGGTGTTCCATAGAGTTTATTGCAGAAGATTTACTCCAACTCATGTGAAGCATATCTTTATGGAGCTTGCTTTGTGCACAGAGGTCATGTGTCATGCTAGAAGAGAAAGAAAAATCTCATTTAACGCAACTGCATCCAGAGACGTCCTATATAATTGTGTCTCTCCAACTTTGTAGTGACAGTTTGTTGAAGAATCACACACAGCTGGAAAAGGCAGGTGTCCCAATACCTTTTGACCATACAGTGATATAGAGTGGGATTTTTATCATAGAAGGTCAAAAAGACAATTATTCCTTTGAACCAGTCACCAATTTAATGATTATAATTTTCCAAAACAAAATGAAAGAACACCACATTTTTTTTGTTTTTTGTTAATCTGCCCATGAATTCATCAAATAAGTCTCAGTTCCTTTTATTGCTTATGTTATAGCAGCTATAAACACACATTCCCTCACCATCCTCTCATTATTCTCTCTTTATTCGACAGATAATAGAGAACTGTATGTTACAGCAAAATACAAGTCAGTGAGACCCGTACAATTTGGAACGATTGCACATGAGCATTTTTTTTGGGTGAATCAGCTGTTTTTATAGAAACTATACCACCACTTTCACGAACTCAGCAGCAGAGTGGAATAACAATTAAACATCAGGATTATTTAATTAAAATTGAATGATTGACTTGATTGGATGAATAATTAAATTATTAATTTTCTGATTGGTTGTTGGATGATTACTTGGATGGTTGATTGATTGGATGATTGTTTGCTGGATGATTGGTTGATTAATTGATTGATTAATTGAGTGTATAAATTACTGAGTGGATGAATTATTGATTGATTGATTGATTGATTGATTGATTGGTTGGTTGGTTGGTTGGTTGATGGGTTGATTGTGTTTTAAAAACGAGTCCCTTCCCTGGAGAAAGAGAACAAAATCCCTGACCTGTGTTTAAGTTGCGCAACATGAAATACGTAATTTCAGAGTAGATCCTGTCTTTGTTTATCAGTTCTTATCTCCACACACACACACACATTCAGCTCCGGTGTGCTAATCTGTTATGATGGGTTTTTTTTTTTTTAGTTTGCATTGGTGAGTCATGTCGCTGAGGCCTCGGCTTGACCGCGAGCGCTGCAGGTGCTCCGTTTACGCCATTCGCTTACGCCTTGCGTCATTTCCTGTCATCTGAACTTGAAGAGGAAAGAAAACAGGCCTTTTTAACTCTGTGAGCACTATGGTGATGGTGGTGGTGGTGGTATCGGTGGTGTGCAGGATGATCTGGAGCTTTGTGGAGTCAGTGAAGAGTATAATGAGGAAAAACAGGTGGAAAAGCATCGTAAGTGTGGTGGAGGTCCTGCATGCATTTTGTTAATGTGTTCACTGCTCCTTTTCACAGATTTTATTCCTTTGAAGCCTGATGGAACAAGATGAGGCTGTAAAATCTCTTATCATTTGAATTTTTCTAGTTTGTGAGAACTTTTTCTTTCTCTGAATCCTCACATTTATATCATAATCCATTCATACCATAATCCATTCATAACAAAATCCATGCATGCCATAATTATTCATACCATAATCCATTAAAACCATAGTCTATAGCCCATAATCCAAATATAAAGGAGGTCTAACATCTAACAGTCCTATGTGCAACCTGGTCTTCACTGAACACCTTAATTCATTCATTTTGGACTCTGGATTCTGATTGTTCAGAAGCTGACAACTTCTCATAACATTTGCTCCTACTCATACAATATTGTTTCTATAGTAAGTCTGAATAAGAGGGGTTTGTTTTTAGTATGAAACAAAATGCTTATGGAAGGATTCTCCAGTTTCAGCACGAATGTGATGGCATACAGATAATTTTTTTATCCCTTAAGGCCCTTTTTTCTTCATGGTTTAGTCTGGGGTGCTTCCAAAACACCATTCCTACAGTAGTGAACATAGTACATGATAAAGTCAAAAACATTGGGAGACTCAATTTTACCAATCATATGTGGTTCTCCCTAAAACTGTTAGAGCATGACAATACCCCTGTGCACAAAGCCAGCTCCATGAAGATCTACTTTCCATGGAAGATGTGAAAGATCTCCTGCTATAGAGCTCTTGAACACCTTTGGGATAAATGTGAACGCTGACTGCACCCCAGGCCTTCTCACATCCACACCTACATCAGTACCTGACTTTACTAACACCCTTCTGCCCAAAATGAGCATGAATCTCACAAAATCTATTGAAACATCTTTCCAGAAGAGTGGAGCTTATTATAGAAGCAAATCAAGACTAAATGTGAAATGAAAAGTTAAAAAGAAATAGCAATCTTATGCTCAGGTCTCTTCAATCTTTTGGACAAAAATGGTTTCAAGTGCATTTAAGTAAGAATACTTCAGACAGCCTCCAATCCTGGACCAGTGAGGAAACCAGAGAGGTGCTTCCTATGAGTCATATAGAGCCAGCTTTCTGCCCTCTTCTGCATACATGAGCTCACATACATGAAAAGTTGTTAGTGACACTGTGATTGGCAGGGGGACGGAAAGCACTGACAATGGTTGCTCTATTGTACTTCCTTAAAACGATATCAGTAACATCACCAAGGTTTAGGATCTTTGAAATTTGACCGAGCATGGTAGATGAAAATATTTCTTTTGGATTGGACGTGATGTCACCTGTTAATCAAACTTTGTGGGCGGAATCAGCCCTTATTAATCTTGTGTATATTGTGTGTCACATACTATATATGGTCTGAAATTAATGAGTTAAGGAAAGACATCTGGTCGTCTGGAGCATGAGTCAGTCTGGTGAACATTTCATGAACATTTCAAAAAAGTATTTAATGATGTCTTTTGAATAAAAAAGCTAACCATGGTGTATCATTGTAACGGGCTCTGTATCACTACATCTGTAAATATCTGTAGAAAAAAAACAACTTATGGGCCCTTGTGCAAGGCCCTTAAGCTTCAATTAATTTGCTGTAAAACTGAGATTATTGCAAGCTTTAAAAAGTGATTCTGCCAAATGCTGTAAATGTAATGAACATCTCTGTTTTTTTTTTTATTTCTGAGGAGGTGGTAGCTCAGTGGTAAGGCATTCGACTCTTGATTGGAAGGTCACAAGTTCAAATCCCAGCACCCCTAAGCTGCTACTGCTGGTCCCATGTTCTTTGATGTCTTTAATAGCTTTTGAATCTTTTTTGGACTCTCCTAAAGGGCTAAAGCATGCTAGCATGACTGATAAATAAATGATGTGGTCCAAAAAGTTACTGAGCAACTTTGAGGATGGATTTGAACTGGAATTAATATCAGCAATCTGCTACAATGTTCAGGACCACATGTTTCAGCACTGAACAGCAACCCAACTGTGATGATACTGTAATGAATGGACATTCGGTGTTGTGGTGAGAAGGAGTTTACTTTTGAGGCTGGTTCCTCTCAAGGTTTCTTCCTCATGAAGTCTCAGGGAATTTTTCCCTCACCACCGTCACCACTGGCTCACTCATTAGGGATACATTTACAATTAAAAGGAACTAACTTATAATGAGCAAATATCTATTTATTTGACTTATAGGATAGTGATGCATAAGATGAGCTGATGTGGGACAAAATAACCAGGAAGAAAAGTTAAATTGCTTCAAGGACATCATCTTACCTCTCTCTCTCTCTCTCTCTCCTTACACGTCTCTTCTTTCTCTCTTTTTCTGCTATGTTTACAAATAAATAATCTTTCCGAATTGTTCCCTGGTGAAGGTATTGAGATTTTCCTTCATCCACCAGCTTCTTTACACCTCCTTCTCTAGCTCCGTTTGCTCCCTCCTTCTCTTTCTCTTCCTCCCTCCCTCCCTCCCTCCCTCGCATGCGTCCGACTGCACACACACACACACACACGCCAGGATCTTCCCACTCTACCTGACCGCTCTATACTCGGCACATCGGACACCCACGCTACTGTTCGTTCGTCCGTCCTGAGTGAGAGAAAAAGGAGGAGGAAGACAAGAAGGAGGAGAATAGAAATACATACAGTGTGTGTGTGTGTGTGTGTGTGAGAGAGAGAGAGAGAGAGAGAGAGAGAGAGTGGGAGGGAAGACTGTCGCAGCTGTCCTCATCCTACAGCGAGTGGAACTACGGCTCTCCGTCCGCTCTACTTCTCTCTTCTCCGC
>NC_060906.1:23459125-23511625 GCF_014805685.1 Silurus meridionalis
TTCCATCATTGTTGAGGTTATCAGATGGTCATTGTCCCCAAAACAGCTTTATCCCTCATGAAAGAGCCTGGAATGAAGATGTTGGTGGTGACGGGAAAAACTGCATGAAAATGGTTTGAGGAAGAAACCTTGAGAGGAACCAGACTCCCAGATAGTATGAGAAGAAACCTTAATAGGAACCAGACTTGCAAGAGAACCCATCCTCATCCTAAGCTCTGAATGTTCATTCATTATAATTCCATCATTGTTGAGGTAATCAGATGTTTAGTGTCCCTAAAGCGACTTTATCCCCCATGAAGGAGCCTGGAATGAAGATGTTGGTGGTGATGGGAAAAACTGCATGAAAATGGTTTGAGGAAGAAACCTTGAGAGGAACCAGACTCAAAAGAGAACGTGTTCTCATCCTCAATACTATATGATAGTTGATAGTTCCATCATTGCTGATTGCTGGTCAGTTATTCATTGTCCCAAAGCATATTTCTTAATGAGCGAGGCAAAGTTGAAGGTGGTGGTGTTGCGTGTGGAAGAAATCTTGAAACCTCAACACGAATGTCCATTCATTGCAGGGTTCCATCATTGTCGAGGAGTGACAAGAGCTTGAGTTTGAAACTGTAAACCTTGTAAACCATTGCAACAGAATGTTTATATTAACCACAGTCCAACTTCATCTTCATGGTTTTAGACCCTTCACATGATACTAATCCTCTGTTTATTATCTGCATTGATACAATTCAATTTACCTGTACACCAGACTTTTATAAGGAGAGAGATTTCAATAATCACACACACACACACACACACACACACACACACACACACACACACACACACACACACACACAGACAGACAGATAGACAGACAGACACACACACACACACACACACACACACACACACACACACACACACTAGTATACAGTTTCAGTATACTGGGAAATTCTTGCTCTGTGAATCCTCCATATATATATATATATATATATATATATATATATATATATATATATATATATATATATATATATATATATAAAATTGCAATAATGCAAATGCAAGATGAAGAAAGGAAAAAGTATGTGCAAGTGTTCTCCTTAACTGAGGGTGATGCAATACGATTTCTATTTGATCCACCACAGGAACAGATCGATCACTTTTATTTCTTTGATTCAGACAGACAGCAAATCATCAATTTACTTAAGTGCATTCTGATTTCTCAATTCATTTCAATTCATGTTTATTTGTTTACCGCTTTTAACAATGAACATTGTCTCAAAGAAGCTTCACACAGATAATGTGGTGCTAAAAATGAATATGTTCTTTATAAGCGTACGTTTGTCCCTGATGAGCAGTGTGCAGGAAGTTACAGCTCTACCTCTGCCATGTTAATCTGTATTCTATGTGACTCTCAGGACACGCCTCCGTCTCCGTAGTGATGTGATGCGTCGTATTTACGTAGCAGTAGCGGCTAACGTGCTCGACGAGAAATCGATCTCCATATTGGTCAGGTTGTTAAATAATAAAAGTGTAGCGCATCTACTATTAATTATATATAAATCAATCGTTCTTTACCGATGCAAATATGTTAAAATCAATGCATCAGAATACAAACGCTAACTTTGTGGAATGAACACTTTAATAGTAGTAGGTGGAGTAGTAGGAGACACCTCTCAGGATCTGTGAATCTGTAATCTGTGTCTGCAGTGATTGTTGAAGAAGCAGTAGATGAGCAGCCGAGTGAGGAACATATGTTTTTCTAAATTGTAGTGAAGTGCAAAAATATTACATATGAACATTTAGAAAGTTTTCCCAAAGAAACACTTGGAAAAGTTCCTGCTAGTTTTTTAAGGTTTCTCATGGTTCCTATTGGTACCTAGTAGATACCATCATGTGATCCTACCATCAGTTATCAAAGGTGATCTGATTGGTTTAAGATCTTGGATAACATCCAACTTATAGTAGAGACCCACAGGTTCTGGTTCTGATAGCTTTTCCTACATCACCTCATCACTGATGGTATTCTTAGTCAACCAGGATGCATTTAGGTCTACAGACCTCAAAGCACATCTGTAAATCACAGCTGGACTCATGCCGGTTTGAATTTTCTTTTCCTTCCTCGTTGTCCAAACCTAACAGATGTTCAATGCTTTTGTCTGTGTAAAAAACTCATAGCGCTCCACTTCACCCATACCCCACCCCCCGAACCCCAACACTCCATATTGTGTGGAGCTTATGAAATGTTAATCTGTTGGCATTCACGACGATCAAACGAGTGCAGATGGGTAATTTGTTGGCTTCAAAGCGCTCTGTTTTTGGAAAGATCTCCGGGATTTGGTCCATGTGATTGATCTCTTGTTCGTTTTTCAGCTGCAGTCACTTCGTTGCGGAAGGAAAAAACATGGACAGCATGGCTCAGACCGAGCAGGAGCAGGAGCAGGAGCAGGAGCAAGAGCAAGAGCAGGAGCAAGACCAGGAACAGCAGGTGCCAGGGTCAACTAGGACTGTGGGGACAATGGGCACATCGGGGAGGACTGATCCTGAAGAGGACTCACCTAACATGATCGTTTACAGAAAGGTATTTGTTTTTTAGTTTCTGTTTTAAAGCTGAATGGAAATCTCGCTCGTACAATGAGACCTTTGATGAATAAAGTTTTTCTTTCTATACAAGCATATATAAATATTTTATAGCATATTATTAGGTGGAGAATGTGATGTCTGTAGGTTTTCCTCCAGGTTTGACTCTGAGTTTTTGGCTTCGTTTTGACTCTACACTGAGTGGGTTCCTCATAAACCTCTTGGTTCATTTCATTCTGTTCTAATAAAGTACACTGGTTTTCAAAAGTATTGGGACACCCAACTTTTTCACACGAATGTGGTTCATCCCCGAACTGTTCCACACACAATGCTGTACACAAACTTTTAGAGTCTTTAGAGCAAGAAATTGTGCCTTCACTTGATCTATTAGACCCAAACCTGCTCCAGTTTCCTTCCTTCCTTCCTTCCTTCCCTCCTTCCTTCCTTCTTTCCTTCCTTCCTTCCTTCCTTACTTCCTTCCTTCCTTACTTCCATGGTTTAGAGTGATCTACACCTAGAGCTCCAAATCCTCCTCCTCACCACCTCAGCTAAATAAGTACCTGACTGTGGCTAAAGGAATCTCCACAAACTGTACTGGAACATCTTCCCAGAAGAGTGGACGTTACTATAAGAGCGAGAACTAAATGAGAACTGAATGTGGAATGGGATGATAAAAAAGAAGCACACAGCAATCGTTTAGTCAGGCATTCACACACTTTTGCCCACATAGTGTACATTTAGCTGATATCTTTATGGTCAGGTTCACTCTGACACACACACACACACACACACACACACACACACACACACACACACACACATGGTCATGTTTGATTATCGCTTCCATATTAAAATGCAACTGGTTTCCGGCTTTTGGACTGTCATTGGCTGTGAGCAAACACCGCTGGAGCTGGAGGTGATGTTTGATCTGTGATAGAGAGTTTGTGATTCAGCATATTGCAAGCCGTCTGGTGTGTGTGTGTGTGTGTGTGTGTGTGTGTGTGTGTGTGTGTGTGTGAGAGAGAGAGAGAGAGAGAGAGATGACTGAGAATATCCACCAGTGCATCATCTGTCTGCTTTTTTCTTTCCTCCTGAATGTCTTTTCCTTTGATTTGGGTATGTTCATGGTGTGAGTTCGTCATAGTGTTGCGTCTAAATATACAAACCGAAAGGGAGAGACGGGGCGAGAGGGGGCGGGGCAGAAACACTTTCCATCTAAACAGCTGGTTATTTTGGGGAGTTTGAGCTGAAACTCGGGTCTGCACGCTGTCACTGGAGCTGAGATTCATTTCCTGAACAACGAAGCCCTGAACGCGGAGTACGAGCAAACAATACAGCACGTCTGCTTTCCTGTATAAATACAGTAACAGCACCACCTTCACTGCTCATTCCTGAGGATTAAAAAAAGCCATGTTTCAGCTTTGATGGCATGCAAATCACTACCAAGCATACTTTATGCACAAGGCTCATTTGCGTTTAAATGATCATAGGCGAGGTGTAATAAATGCCGATGTTGGTTACTCTCAGAAAGTCGCAGGAGATGCATTTCACTCCAAGGCCTTCAGTGGTGTCCTACCTGAATCAATCCACCTCTAATTCATCAGTATTATAGAGAGACGCAGTAGAACAGAGCCTTGCATCACACACAGGAATTGACAACGTCATTACCGAAGCAAGAAACCGAATGAACACAATTCAACATGTCTCCTTTCACTGTAGCCACAGCTGCACCTCCTCATACATCATCGCTAACAGAAGCATCGATATTCACCTCATCACATCACCCTGTGTTATCATTGCATTGAATTTAAAATTCAGGCAAATTAGACAACATAGAAAATGCAGAAGTATAAACGGTTCATGAAAAATGTCTATCTGGCTGCTCCCAAATAGGGCTCCATTAAGAAGCTCCACAGCGGATCGTCTGTGTCCAGATCAGCCTTTCAAACCAACCACCTGCACATCTTCTTTCACCACATCCATAAACCTCTTTCCTTTTATTCGTCTTCCTCTTTTCCTCCATCCTCAGCGTTCTTCTACCCCATGATATACCCCACGTCCTTCCTCCGCACATGACCAAAGCATCTCTCTCGTCTTGTCTCCTCGATCCTTCTAATAAACCCATTTCTAATCTTCATCACTTCTGATGGAAAACTCAACATCTTACCAACTTTCCCTTTCACTCCTGCAGATCTCCTTCTGTCAGAATGTATTATTTTTAATTATTTTAATAACGCTGATCTACACACCTTCGCTTTTCCACCATGCGATCGGTTTGCGTTAGAACGCATCAATTATAAAACGGTCTTTTTTTTTTTCCTCCTCTCATTTAACAAATAAACTCATTTAATCCGAAAAAAAATGTAGTAATTCATTAGCCTCACCAGGGGAATAAATTAAAACGCTAGATGACCGGAGATAATTAAATTTTCCTGATGAATATGAATCATTTGTTCATTAGAAGGTCTTTAGGTCACACTTTTTTATCTTCTCATACAAAATGAAATGAGAGACTCTGAGAGAGAGAGAGAGAGAGAGAGAGAGAGAGGTGTATTTGAGGGTTGTTTGGTGGATGGTCATGAGAGGAGGTCACGAGGTGTGAAGGTTTGTCAGTGATCCTGCTGTCACACTGTCACATTTACTGACAGGTGAGAATTTTCTCAGCAATCTCCAAGGTGTGTCTCGTCCTTGAGCTGGCAGTTTGGTGGACACGGGTTATGTGGTGTGGAAGAGGGTTGTTGATGGGGTGTAAAGCAGGGATGAGATCTGATCAATGCTGATAAATGGACAAATTAAGGGGGCAGGAAGACGTTTTATTAGCCACGAAACTGATTTTCTTAAAATCTTGATTTTCCAACCACATGTGGTTCTTCTCCAAACTGTTATCACAAAGTTGTACACACAATTCTATCAAATGTCTTTGGATACAGTAGTATGAAATGTTCCCATCAATTGAATTAGAAGACCCAAACCTGTTCCAGCATGGTATTACTGCACAAAGCCAGCTCCATGAAGATCTGATTTCCATGAGCTGGAAGATATAGAAGATCTCCTGCTATAAACTCTAATGAACACCTTTGGGATGAATGTAAACGCTGACTGCACCCCAGAAATCCTCCTCACCCACATTAGTACCTAAATTTACTAACACTTTTGTGGCTGAATGATTTTCCACAAAATCTAGTGGAACATCTTCCCAGAGGAATGGAGATTCTTATAATGCAGTCAGGTCAACTTTTGTCCATGTATTGTTACTTCATACTGTAACATAAATTCACGTTTCAACTTAAAAGGTTACCATGAAAAAAGTCACAAAAACTATGGTTTAAGTCAGAGATCAAACTTTGCCTTGTTGTTTGATGTGAACCGAAGCTCTTGACCTGCACCAGGTTCTTCATCAGGCTGCGCTTTAAGATCGCTATAATTCGGTGTTAATAATAAAGTGGACGGAGATCGTGCTATGTGTGTTCGTCTTTGGAGCATGGGATTGGGGCCACGTTATTTGTAAAGTTACAGAAAAGTATGCATGTGCTCATACACTATATTGCCAAAATTTTGCGGACACCTGGTCACAAGTATGGTATGTGTTTTTTATAAGCATCACATTCCACATTTAGTCCCAATTTGCTCTTAAACTTCCCTCCCATTCTTCTGGGAAGATGTGAAACTAGGTTTCCAGCTCATTCAGACACAAGGGTGTTAGTAAAGTCAGGCACTGATGTAGGTGTGGATGTGAGAAGGCCTGGGGTGCAGTCAGCGTTCACATTTATCCTAAAGGTGTTCAATGGGGTTGGAGAGCTTCCACTCGAAACCATGCAAAGCAGAACTTCATGGAGTTCTTTTTTGGGAAAGAACAACTTATGACTGGGAAATTCAGGTGTCCCAATATCCTTGTCCATAAAGTGTATATGTTGATATGTGATTCTCAGGCCATGCTTTGGATGACATGTATTTGGGAAAAGACACACGCTGAGATGATTTGGTTTGAAACTAAAATACGAATGATGTCTGACCTAAACAGGAACTACATGCTTGGACTTGATGTAGACTAAAGTAAATTGTTATACAAATGGATTGTGGATTGTACAGTTTTGGAGACAATCAGATGCTTGGAATGAAGGCAGGTGGATGAGCCATGCTGTGTTATATTTGGCCGTCTTTGCTCTGGTCTCTCAGTACTGTACTGTGTTTGAAAATGGGCAGCAGATGGTAGACAATATGTCCGAGGCTTTTAGGAAAAACACCCAGCACCCAAAGGCTAGAGGATCCAATCTTCAGAGCAAATTACATTTTTCTATGTGACTACACACACTTCCTCGAGGGAAACAGCATGGCCGACTGTTCCACCGACGAGTATGTGGAAGCTTTGCTTGACCTTCTGGTTCATTGTCTGGCAATTGTTTTTAGGTGGAGGAGGTGGTGGTGGTGGTGTAGGATGAAGTGGTGGTAGGAAAGGTCATGGTGTAGGAGGATGAAAAGGTGGAGGAAGTGGTGGGGTAAGAGGATGAGAAGGTGAAGGAGGTGTTGATGAGACAGTATATTGCATCAAAACACTTGCAAACTGAGCCAAGGAGCGTCTTCTGAGACTCTGAGAAGATGTCTAAATAAAAATGAGAACCAGCTCTTCAGTTGTTCAATGTTCCCTCAAGCCATGAACATAACCAGAAATGAAAGCGTATTGATTTTTTTTAAAGCTGAGGCACAGCACAGCGTTCGGAATGCTTCTGCGAAGAAAGACAACCGTACGCACAAAATCTACAGCACAGGTTTTTTTATCCTGTCTTATACGGCGTGTTACATATCAGCAACAATGCTGGAGGACGCAGCAGGTTGTGTTCAGTAAATGTAAGAAGGGCAAAAGGCACCCCGATGATCTTCTCAAGTGTCCTGGTAAAGTTGGTGTGGGAGGATGTGATGTGAAGGAAGTGGTGGTGGTAGTAGTGATGGAGGACGTGGAGATGGAGGAAGTAGTAGATCTGGAGATGGTGGAAGATGTGGAAATTCGAGGAAGTAGCGGATCTGGAGGTGGTGGAAGATGTGGAAATGGAAGAAGTAGCGGAGCTGGAGGTGGTAGTAGTGGTGGAGGATGTGGAGGTGGGTGGTGGAAGATATGGGGGATATGGATCTGGATGCGGTGGAGGATATGGTGGTGGTGGTGGTGGTGGTGGTAGTGGAGGAGAACATGGAAGTGTAGGAAGTAATCTATTTAGAGACGGTAATAAAATACCTACTTTTGTGGAAGGGTAATAACAGTCAATCATCAGTTGTTAATTTGTGTGTGTATATTTATTTTATTTACTTTTCAGACAACTCAAAAGCACACTAGTCTTATTTATATTTCTATAAAAGAAACAAAGAAATGTGCAGGAACGTTCTTATTAAAGCTACAAATTCTTGGTCTATCTCAGCATCAGTTTGAAATATTGTCTTTGCTCTGAGAAAGGACTGCGAGCTGAGCACGTGTGAAGAAAAACAATTAACCTGAATGAGCAGTGAGACAGGACCGACTCTGATGAATCTGTGTGTTAAAGGGATCACACAAAGCCCCAGGGGAGGAATCTGCATTTCCGACACAGAGCGAGAGCAAATACCTGAAAGGCTCCGATGAGCTCAGCAGACGTTTGTCTTTTCCAAGCTCCATCAGGTATCCTGCTTTGTGAGCAGTCCTATAAAAATAAACCCCAACATATCTTCCAGTAAAGCATTTAAATCCCAGAAGCTTTTTCCCAGAGAGTACACCAAATTCTGAAGAGCCATTGTTGAGATTTAGATTGAGCTGAGTGCTTCAGGCTGGTAAACAGATACACGGTCTGATAATGGACAAATGAGATTTTTTTTGTCTGCCTTTCAGCAGCCTTTATATTATTGAGCAAGTTTCTGACGACATTAAGGGTTATTTCCAAGGCAGCCACGAATTCTCAAGCGTGCCTTTGCTTTTACGTTGCCTTGCTTTAAGGTACTGTTGGTGTCTTGCTGGTGAAGGCTTTGGAATACTGATTGGAAGGTTATAAGTATAAATTACCTTAATGCCAAGCTGCTATTGGACCCTTAAGCAAGGACCATAACCATGGGATAAAAGCAGGCACCAAATAAATGCATGTAACAGTTTATAGAACAGAAGAGAGTTCATTCACTGGTAACAGGAAGTCTTAATCTCCTGTTGTAAACCATTCATTTGTATCTGGGAATTCAATATTCAATGCTACAAGAACGGTGTGTTTTCTTGAAAACATCTAAGCCACCCACTTAAAGCAGGTGGACCTCAGACTGGTAGAATCCAAACATGAAAGAGCTTTCATGACCTCAAGATGAATTAAAGGTGTTGAAGCAAGATCTAGTGGTATTCATGAGGTATGGTCCAACTGGAGCAAGAAGTTGTTTATCTCAAAATGTTATGTATATTTTTTTTCAGAAACCAGACTGTGTGGACCTTTGTAGCAAGCCTTTACCTTGTAGTGATGTTTAACCTGGTAGCGTTCAGAAATTCAGACGGGCCTTTGCAGTATCTCATAACATGTCAAGATGCTTAAAATAGTAGTCTTAGGAAATTACAAGAACCAGACAAGAGCAGAAACCTGGTAGTCATTTCCATAAAAGTTACAGTGGGAGCAGCATTGAACGTTATAAAAGCTGAAGGAGGCTCCAAACTGGACAAGGAGCTCGTAGAACTTGTAGGATGATAAACATTGGAAAGGAAATGGAAACCAAACAAGAGCAGGCATTTATAAACTTGAAGAATTCTAAAAACAAGTACACATTTGTAGGATTCTAGAATTTGTGATTCGTGAAGACCTCAGATTCTTGAAGTAACTGGTTATAGGGGATTGTGGGACACAGAATGGCAGGACTAGTGGAGGTCAACTTTAGTAATTAGATTATTACTAAATTAGACTAGTAAACTTTATCCCAGGACATTTTTTTTACAATGGGGCAGTGTGGTTGCAGGTTTTTATTCTGACCAAGCAACACCAGATTCCACCTGTTTAGATCTTCATCTTCAATGGACTATCAGGTGTGGGAATGAAACTCTGCACCCACCTTGAACCTTTGTGGAAAATGTGGAGACCCCTGACATACAGAGCTTGCAATGTTGTAGTTGAATGGAAGGAAAAGGGGGGAATCTAAAAAAGGAAGCAAGAGCTTGTTGTATCTAAGAAGTTGTGTTGTAGGTCTGGTGGATGGAGTCGGATCATGTGCTCACAGGACAGGAGATGGAACCAAACCTAAGGAGAAGCTTGTAGATGATGGGCAAAGAAGCTGTTATAGAATCCTGACAAAATGCAAATATTTGTAAATATCTGTGAAATATTGAAAGGGAGCTGAAGTTGGTCCAGAATAATTTTTAGTCTGGTACAAATGTTGCAAAATCCAAATAGTTTGAGTGGAGCAACATGGACTTCCACTGAGTTCTATTGAGTTACAGACCATCACGAGCATTCTTGAGACACCAGCAAGTCTCTGTCTTGGAGATGAAGATAGTTTGGTGGCCATGATGTGGAGCATCACTTTCTGTATTATTTTTAGACGCCGTGTAACATATTTCACCGATCTCGACCCTGAGAGGAGTAATGAGAATGCAGGGTGGAGAGGTGGTGTCTGGAGAACTCTCGGCTAATGAGCCGGAAGGAGAGATGAAAGGCTGTGGCTGCTCTTTCGCCCATACGACTCACATTCTGTTGCCTTGAGTACACTTGAACTTGTTGCCGAGGGACCGGTGCGCATAACTCAAAACGCCCACAGGCAATTTCGTTTCTTTCTTCGTACTTCTCCACCTGTCCGTTTTCCTTCACGGTGCGATTTTTCATGTTAATGACCGCACTACAGAAAAAGTGATGATGGAGGAAAAAATAAACACGGGGCTTAAGGCGAAAGCTTCAGTTAGAAGAAGCATTAACAAGACAAGGGGAAAAGGGAGAAGTCAGAAAAGGAGGATGTTTATAATTCCTTTTATTATTATTTCCCTTAGCTGTCACAAGTCAGCCTTGACCTGAGATGCTGTTT
Organism: Silurus meridionalis; assembly: GCF_014805685.1. Lineage (NCBI taxonomy): Eukaryota > Metazoa > Chordata > Actinopteri > Siluriformes > Siluridae > Silurus > Silurus meridionalis. The sequence continues at coordinate 23,469,695 of NC_060906.1, forward strand.
ACAACACTGCCGGCCTGTGTGTGTTTGTGTGTGTGTGTGTGTGTGTGTGTGTGTGTGTGTGTGTGTGTGTGTGTGTGAGTGAGAGCGAGAGAGAGATTGTGAGTGACCTACTTTTTATAGTAATGCTTCACTGATTCATATCCTTTCTATGAAATTTGTCCATCTAAATCCTGTCTGGTTTTTACAGTTTAACTGTCCTTGAGGGAAAAACAGCAATGTAGAGTATGTGGCAACCCTCACCCAGACTGCATAAAAATAATAATATTAATACTAAATTATTTCACATTTCCCTCTTGTCCTTCAGTGGTGTCCTACCTGAATCAATCCACCTCTTAATCCCATCACAACAGGAAGCTCATACAGTGAGAATGAAGCAATAAAACAAGAAAACCAATAATCGCATTTCATCACATTTTCTTTCACTGTAGCCACAACTGCACCGCCGACATAAATCATCTCTAGCAGAAGCATCCATATTAACCATCACATCACCTCATGTTTTCCATAGCATTTTATCCGTGCATTACGGTTTTCTTAGGGATTTGGAATGAAGGCAAACTGTGTGTTTTTTAGGGCTGAAACGATTCCTTGAGTAACTCGAGTAATTCGAATACTAAAAATCATGGATTCAAATTATTTGTCTCGATGCTTCGTTTAGTCCATTTAACTACACGTGTTTCCCCACAGACCATTATTACTGACGCACCACACACTAAACTCTGGAGCGCTTTGGACAGGTTAACATAAAAGAGTCTGCAGAATGAAAAATGGAGGAATGAAGAGAAAACAGTGAGGGGTGAGGAGAAGATTCATCACAAAGAACACAACAGAAAGTTTCCAAAGTTTGGGATTATTTCAAACTAAAGAATAAAGAAAACAGCTTACAGTACATTTACCTTTCTAAAATTCATTTAAAACTGATTTTTATATTTAGATTTCTATTTTAGATTTTATATGGCAATTAAATGCACTAAATGGGTTTAGATTTCAAAGATATTCTTGTAGGCAGTTTCAGCAATAAAATGTTTTGTAAAAAATTTCAAAAAGGAAACAATTTTTTTAAAAAGTTCATTTTAAGAGACCCATCTTATTTTCTCTTGTTTATTTTGTATTGTTTTTTAATGAAGAAAAACTACTTCTTGTCTGATTAATTAATCGATAGAATAATTGGTAGAATACACAATTACTAAAATAAACAATAGCTACAGCCCTTTGTGTTTTTGCATAAACTTGACAATAAAGTAAACACAAAAGTATAAACAGTTAAAGTTTGAACTCTTTTGACCGAAGTTTCCTTTCTTGAAAAGTCCGCTTGTAAATGTCCTTGTAAGTGCGACCAAATAATTTTTTTCTTCTCTGACAGTTGTTGTGGAATTAAAAAACAGCTATTTAATCCACATGAATGTGTTTGAGCTTGTGCAGTTTGCTACAGATGCAGGTTGCGAGCTCTGACTTGTGCACCCTCTGACCGTCCAATCAAAGGACATGGAAATGCAGATGTTATTGTACGCCTGCTAGATGTACTTATACAACATGTACTTTATGCTTCAGTGGTCCACACTGTTGATTCCAAGGTCTCACAGCAGATTCCTTTGACACCCAATCTGGTTGAATAGAAACTCAAATGTAAACAGACACTTCTTGAAGCAGCACAAAGACTAAATTATTGGGAATAATTTAATACACATTCATAGACGAAAAATATATGAACATGTAAGTCAGTGATCCTAAATTTCCCCCAGTAACACTGCTACAACTGCATTCCACAGTAGATCCTCATGACTTCATCTCCAGTGGTGAGCAGAATAGACGTGATGGTCTGGTCCACATGTCATAGATCAGCACTGTAGGGTTTCCTTCAGTCTGCTCTGCAACAACTTAATCACAATCTCATTATAAAAAGATCAGACTGCTGAGCAAGTCTGGAACTATGGGATAGCAGCATGGAGTATTTGAGCTCCATCTGCTCATACTGCTCCATACACAACCGTATGCTGTACACCATACAGTGAAATGTTTTTCATGACTGGTTTGTGACTGAAAATGTAATAAATGAATAAAAGGATAAAGGAGTTAAGTAGAATAAAGGAATAAAACATTAAAGAATTTAAATAAAAAAGCAGAACTGTGAGGTGGGGCTGTGAGGTGGAACTATATATAACTATATGGTGGAATTGTGAGGTGAAACTCGGAGATAGAACTGAGAGGTGTAAGTGTGAGGTAAAACCAAGAGGTGTAAGTGTGAGGTAAAACCCAGAGGTGGAGGTGTGAGGAAAAAAACGAGAGGTGTAAGTGTGAGATAAAACCCAGAGGTGGAGGTGTGAGGAAAACCAAGAGGTGTTAGTGTGAGGTAAAACCGAGAGGTGTAAGTTTGGGTAAAACCCAGAGGTGGAGGTGTGAGGTAAAACCGAGAGGTGTAAGTGTAAGGTAAAACCCAGTGGTGGAGGTGTAAGTGTGGGTAAAACCCAGAGGTGGAGATGTGAGGTAAAACCGAGAGGTGTAAGTGTGAGGTAAAACTGAGAGGTGTAAGTGTGAGGTAAAACCCAGAGGTGGAGGTGTGAGGTAAAACACAGAGGTGGAGGTGTGAGGAAAAACCGAGAAGTGTAAGTGTGAGGTAAAACCGAGAGGTGTAAGTGCGAGGTAAAACCGAGAGGTGAAGGTGTGAGGTAAAACCCAAGAAGTGGAGGTGTGAGGTAAAAATGAGAGGTGGATTTATGAACTGGAACTGGAAGCTGTTATTTAAGATGTGTGCTTTGTCTATAAAGTGGATCTGAGAGCTGGAACTGTAATGTAGAACTGTGAACTGGAACTGAGTGCAACGTGACTTCAGCACCTTCAAACGAGCTCTGTCTCTTTATGCTAATGCTTTTATTCCAAAAAAAAATTATCCTGCGGCCTCGAGTGCAGCGAGCTCCCCGGCATGTGATTAGAGATCGAATCTGAGATCTAAGGGAACCTCGTATGCTCCTCGACCTCCTGGGGAACATTACTGCCTTTTCATTACTCTCTAATTTACACTGCTTTCATACAGGGCTTTTTTCTCTCTCATCCACTCATGCGTTCTTTTTTTTCATGTAATGAAAGGAAATGTTTTTAAAAGTGCTGCTGTCAGGGTTTTACACAGAAAAACTTTTCCATGGAAAGAATTAACACCAAGAGGCTTAAATTCTCCTGATTTTCTGCATCCAGAGCAGACCAGACCAGAGAGGACCAACTCCCTCTTCATCCCAACAGTGACGCCAATATTTGTATATATTTTTATCCTTGAATATATATTAAAGTATTCCCAATAGTCTATTCTCCTCATTTTATGGCTTTTCTTCTTCTTGTCACTGTACGTTGGAGTTTTTATCCAATCAGATTTCAGCCGTCACATGACGTTTTGCCATGATGCCTTCAGAAATTAACTGTGAGATCTCTTGAAAGTTTCAAATCAATGTTGCTGGTGGTTGCTTTAACCAATCAGATTGCGAGTTGCTGACTCTGAAACCCTCTAGAAGGTGTCCGTGAACGTCAGCATTTTCCCGACTTTTGATTGGATGGTCTGAGAGCGTCACTAGTCAGAGCTCGCAAAATGATTTGGTTGCACTTACAAGGACATTTACAAGCCGGATTTTTTAAGAAAAGCTGAACATTGTGAGGAAAAGTCGCCATAGCAGTTCCAAACAGTTAAGCTTTTTCATCAACCTTTCATACTTTTAAGTTTTCTTTCCTGTAGAATTTGCACAAAAACACACAATTTGCCTGAATTTAGAATTCCCAGGAAAACCGTAAATACATGGAAAAATGCAGGGTTTTTTTATGAGGTAAATATCGATGCTTCTGCTGGAGATGATGTATGTGGAGGTGCAGTTGTGGCTCCAGTGAAAGGAGACGTGTTGAATTGTGTTCATTGGGTTTCTTGCTTTATTGATGACATTCATTCTCACTGTATAAGATTCCTGTGTGTGATGCAGCGCTCTGTTCTACTGCGTCTCTCTATAATACTGATGGTTTCTATACACGTGGCTTCATAATGATGGGATTCAGAGGTGGATTGATTCACCACTGAAGGCCTTGGGGGAAAAATACGGATCTAATCTAATCTAGCGAATAAGGTAGGCTAGTTCCCTGCTGCATTTTCTAGCTGGTAAAGATGATTTTGTGTAATTCCGTGTATTAATGATGTAGCAGGTGGGCTGAATGCTTCATCTCAGACTGGTGCGTTTCATTACTCAGACAGCTCCGTCATCATTCCATTTCTCCGCTCTAATTAATGAGTTCCCGCTGCGGCGTTCCTGGCTCACGGCCCTCGAAGCCTCGGCGAGTCAAAGACAAACTAGTTGATTCAAAGCTCACTGGTACAACAATAAAACAAGGAGGTTGATGAGGCGATCGCTGATCATGCTGGGGAAGGATGGAGAAGATGGAGGAAAGAGCTCGAGATTTTCACCTTCTTCTCGAGAAACATCCTTGAGAAGAAGGTGGATCTGCTTCCTCTTCTTTTGCTTCTTTTTCTTTTACTTCTTTTCCTCTTTCACTTCTTCTACTTTATCATCACCATTAACATCATCATCATTATCATATTCATCTTGTTTTTCTTTCACATTTTTCACATCTTCTTCTCCTTCCTCTACTTTCTCCTTCCTCTCCTCCTCCTCCTCCTCCTCATCATCATCAGTTTCTTCTTTTCCTTCTACATGTTTCTCTTCATCTCGCAATTCTACTTGTTATTTCTATTTTTCCTTCTTCTTTATCTTCTACTTCCTCCTCCTCTTCCTTCTCCTCCTTCTCATCGACATCACCGGTTTCTTCCTTTATCTTCATCTTTCTTCTTTTCCCCACTCTTTCTACTTCTTTCAGCCTTTCTTCTTCATTTATTGCACTTTTTCACTTCTTTGTCTTCCTCCTTTCCTCATTATCTTCATCATCATGTTTTTCTTTGTCATCCTTGTCTACTTATTTTTCTTCCTACTTTCTTTTTCTTCGTCTTCCTCTCTTCCTGTTTATCATTATTATTATTATCTTCATAATTACTACCATCATCATCGTCATCATTTTCCTCTTTTTTCTACATCTTTTCTTCTTCATTCTCCTTTTTGTACTTCTTTACTATTTTCTTCTTTTTTATTTTTGCTGTTTTTCCACTTCTCTGTCTTTCTCTTCTTTCTCATTATCATCATCATCATCCTTTTTCTTTATCTCTTTCTTTTGCTTTCTTTTTTTTCATCTTCTTTTTCATCCTTTCTTCACCATCATCATCAACATTTTCCTCTTTTTCTTCATCCTTTTTTTCTTGCTCCTCTTCTTGTATGCGTTATGGAGCGACACGTGCTGGTGTGTGTTATTTATTCCGCTCTCTCCAGAGGAACACAGAGTGTGTATTGGTGGTTAAGGAGCTCTACTGAAGCTCTTTATCACACGTTTGGCAGCTGTTATGACGGCGGCCATTTCAAAGGAACAAACAGCCGTGTTTCCACCTCCGAGCTGCTCTTCAGAAAGCCTGCGTGGATGCGCCCAGGATGCAGTACAGGACCGAGCCATTCGGACCAGACGCACGTCTGAACAATGAAGCGGCGCACCTGCAGAATATAATAACGTACAATAACAAATAAAACCATCTGGGTCCTGGTTTCTCCACAAAAACAAGCCGAATCAGCAGTTCAGATCAGATCGTGCTCTTTATCTGAGAGAGTACCGTATTAAACCGAAGGGGATTTGGGATTATACGTTGCAATCGGGTGCTAATCACAGATTTACCTTCTTTCATGGTGACGTTCTCTGCACGCTGATGCTTGTTGATATTAAGTCTCCAGAAATTTTCAGGGACAATAATCTTTTTTTTTTAAATACCGCCTTTAAAAGTTACAGCCGCTTTCCAAGCATAAGAAAAAAAAAAAAACAATTAAATAAATAAAAATAATTTTAATAATAAAATAAACGTCACAAAATTACAAAAAATCTAAATCACATGGAGTTTATCCTGAAAAAGTAGGTTTTAAGAGCAGGTTTAAAAACCACTAAAAGATTAGAACAAGGAACGAGGTAGTTTACACGTTAGGATTTTTTGGGTGAAACATGAAGAAAAAAGGAGGCTGATGAGGAAAGATACTGCCATCATCACAAAATAATATTAGATCTACAGGGCTGTGAAAAAGTATTTATATTCCTGATTTTTTTTTTACTTTTTGTATATTTGCCACACATATGATTCAAATAACCAGAGCAAATACAAAAAACAGTTTTTAATTTATTATTTATTAAACGGAAAAACGCTTTTTAAACCTACCTGAGCCGTGAAGCATTAAAGACACGTTGCCAGTTATCGCAAAAACCTGCTTGCAGTTGTTGCAGTAGGTTTTTACTTTCTTTCTTTCTTTCTTTCTTTCTTTCTTTCTTTCTTTCTTTCTTTCTTTCTTTCTTTCTTTCTTTCTTTTTCACAGCCCCTGAGTTTGAAGTTCTTTTCTTTCTTTCTTTCTTTCTTTCTTTCTTTCTTTCTTTCTTTCTTTCTTTCTTTCTTTCTTTCTTTCTTTCTTTCTTTCTCCACATCCCCAGAGCTCGAAGTTTTTCTTTCTTTCTTTCTTTCTTTCTTTCTTTCTTTCTTTCTTTCTTTCTTTCTTTCTTTCTTTCTTTCTTCCAGTCTAAATATTTATACTCCATTTCAGATTTGATTTTCACAGAATGTTTGTTTCTTTTTTTGTTTCCTTGTTTCTTTGTTGGTTTTGTTTGTTTATTGAGTTTTCTTTATGGAGAAATCTCTTCTCTAGGTTTGTGGATTGAATGTAAATCTATAACGGTGGTCAGATGAATTGGGGCTTCATTCATTTTACACTCGTTTGAGGTGTTTCAGGTGGTGGAAAAGGCTGCATAGGCACATGCAGTGCTCGTGCTATTTGTGAGGGCATGATTAATAAATGTGAACTTTACTTAGTCACTCACACACACACACACACACACACACACACACACACACACACACACACACACCAATCAGAAAGTGAGCAGCACTCAAACAGCAGCAGGTGCTTGGCCCACTCAGGTATTGCACTGCACTGTACTGGTGGACACGTCTCTTTCCTCCCTTCTCGTTCCTCCCCATCATGGTGATCTCATGAGATCAGATTTTGAAGCAAGTCTCATTCATTTATTGGAATCTGCTTCTTTCACTATGGTTCACCAGATCTTGGCTTAACTAATAATTGTGTATGTCTCATCCAGAGCTTGTCAGCAAGTCAACTGTGGAACTGTAATAGCTCAGTGGTTAAGATGTTGGACTTCTGATTGGAAAACCATAAGTACAAGTTCATTAATACTTGCTTATTTGTTTAGGAACTTATCCTGCCACAGCCATTGTTGGGCCCCTGAGCAAGGCTCTTAATCCTTAACTGCTCAGAGTATAAATTATAAGCCTCCTTGGATAAGGGCGTCTACCAAATTCTATAAATGTAAATATAATGTGAGTATTTAAACGGAAAGAACCCAATCCAACTTCCTGCAGACTTGATTTCTCTAAACACGATCCATCTTGTAGAAGATTTTGTCCAATCGTGGTGATTTTATACGCATCATTTCGCTTAAGGCAGCTTAAGCTAAAGCTCATCAGACCAGAGAGCGCTGGAGAGGTGCGAATTTATCATCATAAGAAAAGTTGAGTTTAGAGAGAGTCCAAAACAGCATGTCATGAGCTTTTTTAAAAAAATGATAAACAGCTTGAGGCACAAAATGAATTTGAAGAGGAACTGCAGAAGAAGAACCAGAAAATGTATTTAAAAAACAGCACCAGGAGAAAACTTCCACAGCTTCATTATTAGTAGAGATGCAGCACAGATGGCCATCATTCTCTTTCTAATAGCTATTTATCAAAACTCATGTAAATAAATGCAGAATGAGTCCAAAATACGAACGTAATGTGTAATCAAACGTGTAAGATTCGTATTTTGGACTCGTGCTTGTCTGTATATAAATCAACAACAGCTTAAACTCCTCAATGCTGAAACGTGACCATGGTGTAAGGTGATCATCTACAGCGAGGTGTGAGACCTTACACCATTATAACGCTTCACCTCCACATTGTGTACCAACATCCTATAACACTCACCTAGCCATAAATAGTCACCAGGGTCAGTGTAAATACTGGATTGTGATTGGCTGGAAGGAGTTCAGGTGTAAATTTAGAGCATTAAACACACATGTAGTCTGACTGAATGAATGCGCTGCTTATAAACTAAAATATGAACCTGTAACTATAGTAACTGTTTTTTCTGTTTCAGTTTCCTCAGGATTTGTTCAATCCTTTCTTTTGCCAAGTGAAAAATTATCCAGAAACTCAAAATAAAACAAAATGAAATCAATTATTGAGTGACATTTTTGGAAAGCGCCTTCATACTTGCAAAATAAAGAAACCAGCTTGTGCTACAAAATACAGGTTTTTACACCTGCAGTGTGTCTTTGACGTCTTTATTGGTGTTTCAGAGCTTTTTGTGCGTCTCTGACTTTTATTATTAAAAATAGTACAGCGCTCTAGAAAACCTGTGACAACAAAAGACAGGAGAGAATACACAGAATTTAGGCCAGAACGGAGTTTTACTGCCTGTAACATCACCTCGACTCATACATGTCAACTTTACGTTTTCCTCTGGGTTCTCCAGTTTCCTCCAACATGGACTGAAATGTGTGTGGATGCTCTTCAGAGCGAGGAACACTCCTAGATCATTTACAACCGTAAACACACCATCGAATATTACATAGTGTTTTGACTTAAAAGTCAGTGACCTCACCTTCAATCCCCTCCTCTTCCTCTCTTCCTCTTGCTCTTTCTTCTCATGAAGTTTCATGGTATTTCAGCAGCCTCACCAGTATTTATTGTTCTATAGAACATTCATTTACACTAACACATTTACGGTAATGTAATAAAGATTGACTTTGGCCAAACAGATCTATACAGGGAGTGCAGAATTATTAGGCAAATGAGTATTTTGACCACATCATCCTCGTTATGCATGTTGTCTTACTCCAAGCTGTATAGGCTGGAAAGCCTACTACCAATTAAGCATATTAGGTGATGTGCATCTCTGTAATGAGAAGGGGTGTGGTCTAATGACATCAACACCCTATATCAGGTGTGCATAATTATTAGGCAACTTCCTTTCCTTTGGCAAAATGGGTCAAAAGAAGGACTTGACAGGCTCAGAAAAGTCAAAAATAGTGAGATATATTGCAGAGGATGCAGCAGTCTTAAAATAGCCAAGCTTCTGAGCGTGATCATCGAACAATCAAGCGTTTCATTCAAAATAGTCGACAGGGTCGCAAGAAGCGTGTGGAAAACCAAGGCGCAAAATAACTGCCCGTGAACTGAGAAAAGTCAAGCGTGCAGCTGCCAAGATGCCACTTGCCACCAGTTTGGCCATATTTCAGAGCTGCAACATCACTGGGTGCCCAAAAGCACAAGGTGTGCAATACTCAGAGACATGGCCAAGGTAAGAAAGGCAGAAAGTCGACCACCACTGAACAAGACACACAAGCTGAAACGTCAAGACTGGGCCAAGAAATATCTCAAGACTGATTTTTCTAAGGTTTTATGGACTGATGAAATGAGAGTGAGTCTTGATGGGCCAGATGGATGGGCCCGTGGCTGGATTGGTAAAGGGCAGAGAGCTCCAGTCCGACTCAGGCGCCAGCAAGGTGGAGGTGGAGTACTGGTTTGGGCTGGTATCATCAAAGATGAGCTTGTGGGGCCTTTTCGGGTTGAGGATGGAGTCAAGCTGAACTCCCAGTCCTACTGCCAGTTTCTGGAAGACACCTTCTTCAAGCAGTGGTACAGGAAGAAGTCTGCATCCTTCAAGAAAACATGATTTTCATGCAGGACAATGCTCCATCACACACGTCCAAGTACTCCACAGCGTGGCTGGCAAGAAAGGGTATAAAAGAAGAAAATCTAATGATATGGCCTCCTTGTTCACCTGATCTGAACCCCATTGAGAACCTGTGGTCCATCATCAAATGTGCGATTTACAAGGAGGGAAAACAGTACACCTCTCTGAACAGTGTCTGGGAGGCTGTGGTTGCTGCTGCACGCAATGTTGATGGTGAACAGATCAAAACACTGACAGAATCCATGGATGGCAGGCTTTTGAGTGTCCTTGCAAAGAAAGGTGGCTATATTGGTCACTGATTTGTTTTTGTTTGGTTTTTGAATGTCAGAAATGTATATTTGTGAATGTTGAGATGTTATATTGGTTTCACTGGTAAAAATAAATAATTGAAATGGGTATGAATTTGTTTTTGTTGTTGCCTAATAATTATGCACAGTAATAGTCACCTGCACACACAGATATCCCCTAAAATAGCTAAAACTAAAACTACTTCCAAAAATATTCAGCTTTGATATTAATGAGTTTTTGTGTTCATTGAGAACATGGTTGTTGTTCAAATTAATCCTCAAATAAAATTAATCCTCAAAATACAACTTGCCTAATAATTCTGCACTCCCTGTACATGTCCACTTTATTTCCATTGTAAAATCCTCCCTTAGCACAAAGAACAGCTTTCCACACTCTCAGCATCCGGGCCGGTCGTTTCTTCAAACGTTCAGCTGAAATACTTAGCCATGCCTCTTGTAAGATGTTCTTCACCAGTTGGAAATTTCTTGTTCATCCCAGAGCAGGTCAGTAGCATTTAGGTGCGGTGACTGGGCAGGTCATTCCATGATTGATGACACTCCAGACCACTGTTTGCTCTCTAAATAACACTAATTCGGACCGATTCATCAATTCGGTTCGTCGTCTTGTAGTTGGTTCCAAAGAGCCGCAGTCCAGACGGAATTGCATGGTGTTGAAGTACGGAATTGGAGACATGTTGGTTCCTTTCACTTTCTGGAATAAGTTTCCAACTTTCTCTGCTTCAAAACAACAACAAACCATTAAGCTTTCACCTCCGAGTGTGAGTGTGGGGGTGAGGGAGTCTGTAACATCTTCTCTCCTTACACAAGTTCTTCTGTTAGAGACAAAAATGTCTACAGAACTTGGACTTCACAGAAGTTTCTTCAACTCATTTACTGTCCACTTCATCTGTGTTTTTGCCTTTTAGTGAGTTTGCTGCATTGAAAGAAAATAAACTTTCTTATATTTATATATATATATATATATATATATATATATATATATATATATATATATATATTTATATTTATTTATGTGTTTAGCAAAATTCCTAGGCATAGCCAAACAAGATGTTTACCAATTGCACAACCAGCTGGGGGCGCCAGTGAGCACCCCCTTCCCCACCGCCGCCCTCACACATTTAAATTATACACCTGATTTCTGTACAGCATATTTTATATACTTGAATTCAGGGTTATTTTGAAATAATGATTAAATGTGTTTAACCTTTTTCATGGAAGGTTATGATTTGTATGGTGTGGGGGTGGAGCATTGTGGTGGAAGGGCGGAACCATAGGAAGCTGACAATAGACATCTCGCCTAGGGTGCAGAAAAGTCTAGAAATGGCCCTGTATATATATTTCCACTTCCTTACGCCCCCTCAACCTCGCTCTCTCATTCTCGTTCTACTTCGGATCAATCAGAAACCCATCTTTACAACATGAAACCTTTAAAAGGTTCTCACAAACCCATTTGACTTCTGTGTATGAATTATTAAAATAGAGGAAATGACCGCCTTTAAGAGCAAACCCTCGACTCTTCAGTATCGATCGAACCACAGACACGGTTGCTTCATCCGAAACATATAAATATTCATCTCCACTATTTTTTGGTAAGTTTGGACAAGATGATGTGCGATGAGCATGTTGAGGATTTTTTTCAGATTGTAACAACTATATATTTTAAATAATTAATATTTATTATTGTAAATTATCATAATGTCGAGATATATTGATTTTTAGCTTCAAGAAATTAAAAATGGATTGGAGTCCTTGTGGAATGAATGAGCAGGTCGGGAAATTGTATAATCAGGAAATTGTAATTCTATGATAAACACGCTGCTAGTTTGCTAGTCGATGTTTGCTAGTCGTCTGCGCTAAAGCGCTAAAACACACTTTTTTGTCCAGGGTTTAATCTTTGTGTGTGAAGTCAGACAGAAAACTCGTGCACATGGACTAGGAGTTAAACAGACCTAAATACAATGTGTTGCCAAAAGTATTGGGACACCCGATTTTTCCACCCACATGTGGTTCTTCTCCAAACTGTTAACACAAAGTGGTGCAAACAATGGTATAGGACGTCTTTGATTGCAGTAGCATTGAATTTTCCCTTTTAACCTAGGAGACCCAAACCATGAAGATATGCTATATGGGTTGAAAGATGTGGAAGATCACCTGACTTCACTAACACCCTTGAGGCTCAATGAAGCGCCACAAAATCTAGTGGAAGATCAGATAAATGGATTATAAGAGGGAATGAGGACTGAATGTGAAATGGGATGAATTGAAGCACATAGCAATCTTATGGTCAGGCGTCCACATATTTTTATCCATACATGTCATGAGACGTCATCATTCTTGAAATTACAGCAGCTCAGTATTTTGTGCTTCTTATTATTATAATATTTGAGTTATAATCCCTCTTTACAGCAGGTTGATTCCCTGAAATTCAGTGTCCCTAACAAGCCTCTTGTAAAATGGGCGCACTCACGGAGGCGATTCTTAATGTTTTTGTGCTGTTCTGAGGTTTTAATCCTGTGCTTAATCCAGGAGCAACACTTTCGGACAAAAGCGCTACAACTTTCTCGCTGAGACCCAAAGCAGTGATCCGAGCACAAATGCCAGCCATCCTGGCAGAGTGATGCATTAATAATTGAAGTGCAGATGGAGGGATTAGAGGTTAGTGTATATATATATATGTGTGTGTGTGTGTGCGAGACATAGCAAGATGTCTACATGAAGATGTGGGACAGTTTGAGAGCTCATTAAGACGCTCTCCTATCTTTCAGGGAACAGGCGGCTTGTTGTCACGATTCAACGTCTTACAGAATGACATTAGACTCAAAAAGTGTTCATAAGGCTAAAAGAAATCTGGAAAATTGTGGGATTTGACATACTGTAGATGTGGTGTTTATAAAGGTTATAACATGGACAGTTATTATACTGTACATTAAACTGGAGTGTTTTGGGAAAGTTTTTTTTTTACTTATTCAGTACTGATATCTTTTTAACTCTTTATAACACTTCTATGAAGGCCTATGTCAAGGTTATGTCATTGTAGAGAGTTTTTTTTTCTCTGATTTAACCTAAGTGATGTTTGACATTTGACTTGAAATAAAACGTTCTCGGGTTCTCGATTTGACGAGTTTGTTTTATACCTGCCGTTTTACGACGCGTAATAACAGAGGCTATGACCATGTAGTCAGCTGTCATAACACTCTAATGCAAGTTCACTGAGGATGTGTGTATAAGTGGAGTGGAAGATCTCCTGCTCAAACCCTTTGGGATAAGAGTGAACGCTGCACCCAAGGCCTCCTCACCTCACCTACATCAGAACCTGACTTTACTAACCACCTTGTAGCTGAATGAATTTCCACAAAAATCCAGTGGAACATCTTCCCAGAAGAGTGGAGAGTGGAGTCTTAGAACAGCGAATGGTTACTGAATGTGGAATGGGATGTTTAAAAAAAAGCAATCTTCTTTTTAAGTATCCACAGACTAATCTCTATTCCTCTAATACACACTCAAGGCTCTTCATAGATCTTTCTTTCCTGCTGTAAATCATTTCCAGCATCCAGCAAAGGAGGAGCTCATTCGAGATTCATCACCTCCAGGTAGCATCTCGAGACCCCAAGCGCTTGGGAAAATCGGTGTCTCCTTCATAATTGATGACACAACGAGAGAAGTTGTTTTTCAGCGTTATTATGAGCACCGGGTCCTTTTTCCCCCCGGCGTGAGTCGAGAGACAGAAATGTGCAGCTCAGACACTTGCAAGAGTTTCCTCCAACATTATAGACACATCTAAGAGCTGAGTCAGGCTCTGGGGACGTTCCTTTATTGAAGTGCTAAAGGCCTTATTTTGCGAAGGGGGGCAGGTGCATTAAACACCAAATGGGATAATAATAATAATAATACTCCAGCAGGAGGGTTAGTCTCAGAAAGAGCAGAGCCGCACTGCCATTCCGCTCACCTCGTAGTCTCGTAGATGATAAAGAAATACGCAGGATGTGCTACGAGGACGAGTTACGCTTACAATTAACTGTCGAATAGATTTCTGTTTTACATGCATCTCAATTTGCAGTTAAACGCTCATCGTGGTTTTAATAAAGTGCAGAAAAGGCGTGGTCACGTGACGACACGGTGTACAGCGGAGATCAGTTATACACTACACTGCAGGAGCAAAAGTATTTACACACCTGAGAATTAGACTGGAAGAAAGAAAGAAAGAAAGAAAGAAAGAAAGAAAGAAAGAAAGAAAGAGGGAGAGGGAAAGAAAGAAAGAGAAAGAAAGAAAGAAAGAAAGAAAGAAAGAAAGAAAGAAAGAAAGAAAGAGGAGAGGGAAAGAAAGAAAGAAAGAAAGAAAGAAAGAAAGAAAGAAAGAAAGAAAGAAAGAAAGAAAGAAAGAAAGAAAGAAAGAAAGAAAGAAAGAAAGAAAGAAAGAGGAGAGGGAAAGAAAGGAAGAAAGAAAGAAAGAAAGAAAGAAAGAAAGAAAGAAAGAAAGAAAGAAAGAAGAAAGAAAGAAAAGAAAGAAAGAAAGAAAGAAAGAGGGAGAGGGAAAGAAAGGAAGAAAGAAAGAAAGAAAGAAAGAAAGAAAGAAAGAAAGAAGAAAGAAAGAAAGAAAGAAAGAAAGAAAGAAAGAAAGAAAGATAAAGCAAGCTAGTGGAAGAAAAAAAGAAAAGTAAAGAAAAGAGAAGTGAAGAAAAACTAATTATTTGTTTTCCCTTTAACTGAAATAACTTGTTGCTGATCCTGTACTCATTAGATTAATTTTGTTGTTTCATTTCAGTTCTCAGAGTGGTGTGTGTGTGTGTGTGTGTGTGTGTGTGTGTGTGTGTGTGTGTGTGTGTGTGTGTGTGTGTGTGGAGGTGCACAGATGGCAGCCGAACGTATTCGCAGACTGGTGAACAGAGCAGTAAATAATGGGTAGTTAGAGTTGAACACATTCCTGTAAAAAGAGAAATGGTTCTAATTTGAGAAAAGAAAAGTACAGAAATATCAGTTTATCTTACTGTGGATCAGAACAACAAAAACCCTTCAGTCCTCACAGAGCGCAGGAGCTGCAGGAGCTGCAGGAGCTGCAGGAGCTGCAGGAGCTGCCTCCAAAAACACGCTACTGAAGTACAACTGCAGTGAGGATAGAGTGTGTGTGGGCTACTGAAGGTATAGAAGTAAAAGAGAGTAGGATATGAGGGTGGAGGGGAGGAGATGGGGATGAGAGCAAGATTGCAAGAATTGAAAAAGCGACAGAGTGAGAGAGAGAGAAAAAGACAGACAGGCAGGCAGGCAGACACAGACAAAGCGAGAGAGAGAGAGAGAGAGAGAGAGAAACAGAGACAGGCAGAGAGAGAGAAACAGAGACAGGCAGAGAGAGAAAAAGAGAAACAAAGAGAAACAGAGAGACATACAGATGGTTTATCAATTATAATAATAACAGGAGGGTCAAGAGACTCAGAATCTCCAAAACATCTGCCCAGACTGTGGTTTATTTTAGTGCTGTGAGTTAATGAAGCTGCTTTTACGAATCATTTACTGCCTGAGAACATAAAGCAAAATAAATACAAATCAATTGGTATTGTTTATTTAATAGAACAAGTTTTTGCTCTTAACAGAATTAACCAATCCATCCATCCGTCCATCCATCCATCCATTCATCCATCCATCCATCCATCTATCTATCTATCCATCCATCCATCCATCCATCCATCCATCCATCCATCCATCCATCAATTATAACAATTAACCAATCCATCCATCCATCCATCCATCCATCCATCCATTCATCCATCCATCCATCCATCCATCCATCCATCCATTCATCCATCAATCGATTCATCAATCCCAACAATTACCCAATCATCCATCCATCCATCCATCAATTATAACAATTAACCAATCCATCCATCCATCCATCCATCCATCCATTCATCCATCCATCCATCCATCCATCCATCCATCCATCCATTCATCCATCAATCGATTCATCAATCCCAACAATTACCCAATCATCCATCCATCCATCCATCCATCCATCCATCCATCCATCTATTAATACCAACAATTAACCAATCCATCCATCCATCCATCCATCCATCCATCCATCTATCCATCCATTCATCCATCAATCCCAACCATTAACCAATCCATCTATTCATCCATCAATCCATCCATCCCAACAATTAACCAATCTATCCATCCATCTATCCATCCAGCCAGCCATCCAGCCATCCTCCATTTACCCATCCATCCATCCATCCATCCATCCATCCATCCATCCATCAATCCCAACATTTAAACAATCCATCCATCCATCCATCCATCCATCCATCCATCCATCCATCCATCCCAATCATTAAACAATCCATCCATCCATCCATCCATCCATCCATCCAATGAACCAACCAACCAATCAAGAAATAAACAAATAAACAAATAAGTAAACTGATTATTATATGTAATGTGTGTAATAACCGAAATGCATTTTTAAGTAATTATATATATATATATTGATTGTTTGTTTGTTTTATGTGACCTCACTGTATTTATTGTGTCTTGTAGAAATGGTTTTTCCCCCAAAGGCACAGTATTAACTTTATTTACACAAATAAACCAGTGTTCAAGTTCACACACACTCGACTCTTGACACCAGCGACGGCTGTTTGTTTTGAATTCTCCAGGAACTGCACATTTGTTGTTCCAGCATCTTCTGCATAGTATCAGGGTGTGTGGAAGAACGTGTGGTGGTGTCTGGGGTAATAGTAGTGCAGTATGTAGTGGTAAGGAATGCTGTAACAGAAAACTGATCAACACCTTCTGACCAATCACAATCGAGAATTTTAACGCAGCCGATGTAAAAACGCATTGCGACTGTAATCTGTTCCTAATAATTTGGCATTTTCAAGGCTTATGTACAAATACAAAGTGTAATGCAAAGTGAAGTTTCCTTCTGCTCATGGTCCTTTTATAAACACTGTAACACCTAAACTCACTACAGATTTCCATGAAGCAGATTTTACCGGAGGGTACAGTACGCTAACAATGCTCTCTCTCTCTCTCTCTCTCTCTCTCTCTCTCTCTCTCTCTCTCTCTCTCTCTCTCTCTTTCTCTCTGTTTCACACACATTGTTTCCCAAATGGAACTTTCACACACCATTAATTTGAATGATCATGTACTCTCTAATAAGGATTGAGGAAAAAAAGACAAGCAAGTGTTCTTGTGCTTCTGTGTGGAATACTACAGCAAGGAGGAAAAAGTGTGTAGCTGCAGTAATGCATTAAAACAGCACTGAAGATAGAGGAGGGGGAGGAGGAAAAGGAGAGGAGAAGAGAGGGGGAGAGATTAGTGGAGAAGGTGAAGGTAGAGAACAGTGAAGAAGAAACAAGATGAAGCTAGATAAGAGAAGTGGAAAAAAGGAGAAGAGAAGAGAAGAGAAGAGAAGAGAAGAGAAGAAGAGAAGAGAAGAGAAGAATGTTGATCAGTAATTGGTTTTAAGAATAATGCTGATCAGTGATTGGTTTTGAGGAACAGTGTTGATCAGTGATTGATTTTGAGGAACAATGCTGATCAGTGATTGGTTTTGGAAACAATGCTGATCAGTGATTGATTTTGGGAACAGTGTTGATCAGTGATTGGTTTTGGAAACAATGCTGATCAGTGATTGATTTTGGGAACAATGTTGATCAGTGATTGATTTTGGGAACAATGTTGATCAGTGATTGATTTTGGGAATAATGTTGATCAGTGATTGATTTTGGGAACAATGTTGATTAGTAATTGATTTTTGAGGAACAGTGTTGATCAGTGATTGATTTTGAGGAACAATGCTGATCAGTGATTGATTTTGGGAACAATGTTGATCAGTGATTGATTTTGGGAACAGTGTTGATCAGTGATTGATTTTGGGAACAGTGTTGATCAGTGATTGGTTTTGGGAACAGTGTTGATCAGTGATTGATTTTGAGGAACAATGCTAATCAGTGATTGATTTTGGGAACAATGTTGATCAGTGATTGATTTTGGGAACAGTGTTGATCAGTGATTGATTTTTGAGGAACAATGCTGATCAGTGATTGATTTTGGGAACAGTGTTGATCAGTGATTGATTTTGGGAACAGTGTTGATCAGTGATTGATTTTTGAGGAACAATGCTGATCAGTGATTGATTTTGGGAACAGTGTTGATCAGTGATTGATTTTTGAGGAACAATGCTGATCAGTGATTGATTTTGAGGAACAATGCTGAACAGTGATTGATTTTGGGAACAGTGTTGATCAGTGATTGATTTTGGGAACAGTGTTGATCAGTGATTGATTTTGGGAAGTGTTGATCAGTGATTGGTTTTGGGAACAGTGTTGATCAGTGATTGATTTTGAGGAACAATGCTAATCAGTGATTGATTTTGGGAACAGTGTTGATCAGTGATTGATTTTGAGGAACAATGCTGATCAGTGATTGGTTTTGGGAACAATGTTGATCAGTGATTGGTTTTGGGAACAATGTTGATTAGTAATTGATTTTTGAGGAATAATGCTGATCAGTGATTGATTTTTGAGGAACAATGCTGATCAGTGATTAAAAATACATATTAATCACTATTTTGTCAGATCACACACCACGGGTAACCATGACTCTGTGTGATTGATCAGAAAATCTGATGAAAAGAATAAGACATGCTTTGCAGTTGAACTTTTCCAGGTGACTATGATGGATAGGGGGTGGATCAGAGTGTAAATGTTTGGTATCTTGTAGGTAATTGAATTTGCCCATGCGGCAATTCTTGGAGAAAATATGAGTGTCGTTTTGTCAGCACTCCACGTCTCCACGCTCCATCCTTATTTCTCTAATGGGCTTTTAATTACACTAAATTACCCCAGCAGTCCTATACAACATGACATGGAGCCAGTGATAGTGGGGACAAGGAGGGGTCTAGACAGAGCTGAGTGGGTTATTATAGCTTAATGTCCTCTATTTTATGAGAAGCTCATCACTTGGCACTGACCCCCCCCTACTCTGTCCCCCTTTTCCGTCCCCCGTGGAGCCCTGAATGGAGAGACCATTCTGGGCTTTTTGTCAAACTGAGAGCGAGAACCACACTTCTCACAAATAAGCCTATCAGCAGTGGAGCCGTGAAACCCGAACATAAAACGCGCTCTCTTCATCCATGCTAATCTGTGCTCGAGAAAACGTTTAGCTGAGCACTTCTGATCCTGTATCGCCTGTATCCTGTTGTTGAAAGAGTTTATTACATCACAATCTTTTATTTAGCATACAGTCACTGATGCTAATGCTTTTCAGCGGAAAGTAGCCAGTATATGCTGCAAACGTTGCTGATGCAATAAACTAATTTGCATAGTCATTAAATACAAATTAGCAAATACAATAAAATGTTTATATAAAAAGGGGAAGGATTTTCCGAATAAAGAGATTAGTTAGGATTGGTTGATACAATGAATTGGAACAATGAGGATTAGTGATTTGCTATTGCTAATAATGCTGATTAGTGATTAGCTTTTGGGACAATGTATCTTTCGATTAGATGTTAAGAACAATTGTGATCAGTGATTGGTTGGCGAATGGTTGCTAGGAGGATTGGTAATCAGCGATTGATTGCTAAGAGGATTGGTAATCAGCGAATGGTTGCTAGGAGGATTGGTGATCAGTGATTGGTTTTTGGGAATAATGTTGATCAGTGATTGGTTTTGGAAACAATGCTGATCAGTGATTGATTTTTGGAAACAATGCTGATCAGTGATTGATTTTTGGGAACAATGCTGATCAGTGATTGATTTTTGGGAACAGTGTTGATCAGTGATTGGTTTTTGGAAACAATGCTGATCAGTGATTGATTTTTGGGAACAATGTTGATCAGTGATTGATTTTTGGGAATAATGTTGATCAGTGATTGATTTTTGGGAACAGTGTTGATCAGTGATTGATTTTTGGGAACAGTGTTGATCAGTGATTGATTTTTGAGGAACAATGCTGATCAGTGATTGATTTTTGAGGAACAATGCTGATCAGTGATTGATTTTTGAGGAACAATGCTGATCAGTGATTGATTTTTGGGAACAGTGTTGATCAGTGATTGATTTTTGGGAACAGTGTTGATCAGTGATTGATTTTTGAGGAACAATGCTAATCAGTGATTGATTTTTGGGAACAGTGTTGATCAGTGATTGATTTTTGGGAACAGTGTTGATCAGTGATTGATTTTTGAGGAACAATGCTGATCAGTGATTGATTTTTGGGAACAGTGTTGATCAGTGATTGATTTTTGAGGAACAATGCTGATCAGTGATTGATTTTTGAGGAACAATGCTGAACAGTGATTGATTTTTGGGAACAGTGTTGATCAGTGATTGATTTTTGGGAACAGTGTTGATCAGTGATTGATTTTTGGGAAGTGTTGATCAGTGATTGGTTTTTGGGAACAGTGTTGATCAGTGATTGATTTTTGAGGAACAATGCTAATCAGTGATTGATTTTTGGGAACAGTGTTGATCAGTGATTGATTTTTGAGGAACAATGCTGATCAGTGATTGGTTTTTGGGAACAATGTTGATCAGTGATTGGTTTTTGGGAACAATGTTGATTAGTAATTGATTTTTGAGGAATAATGCTGATCAGTGATTGATTTTTGAGGAACAATGCTGATCAGTGATTAAAAATACATATTAATCACTATTTTGTCAGATCACACACCACGGGTAACCATGACTCTGTGTGATTGATCAGAAAATCTGATGAAAAGAATAAGACATGCTTTGCAGTTGAACTTTTCCAGGTGACTATGATGGATAGGGGGTGGATCAGAGTGTAAATGTTTGGTATCTTGTAGGTAATTGAATTTGCCCATGCGGCAATTCTTGGAGAAAATATGAGTGTCGTTTTGTCAGCACTCCACGTCTCCACGCTCCATCCTTATTTCTCTAATGGGCTTTTAATTACACTAAATTACCCCAGCAGTCCTATACAACATGACATGGAGCCAGTGATAGTGGGGACAAGGAGGGGTCTAGACAGAGCTGAGTGGGTTATTATAGCTTAATGTCCTCTATTTTATGAGAAGCTCATCACTTGGCACTGACCCCCTACTCTGTCCCCTTTTCCGTCCCCCGTGGAGCCCTGAATGGAGAGACCATTCTGGGCTTTTTGTCAAACTGAGAGCGAGAACCACACTTCTCACAAATAAGCCTATCAGCAGTGGAGCCGTGAAACCCAACATAAAACGCGCTCTCTTCATCCATGCTAATCTGTGCTCGAGAAAACGTTTAGCTGAGCACTTCTGATCCTGTATCGCCTGTATCCTGTTGTTGAAAGAGTTTATTACATCACAATCTTTTATTTAGCATACAGTCACTGATGCTAATGCTTTTCAGCGGAAAGTAGCCAGTACATGCTGCAAACGTTGCTGATGCAATAAACTAATTTGCATAGTCATTAAATACAAATTAGCAAATACAATAAAATGTTTATATAAAAAGGGGAAGGATTTTCCGAATAAAGAGATTAGTTAGGATTGGTTGATACAATGAATTGGAACAATGAGGATTAGTGATTTGCTATTGCTAATAATGCTGATTAGTGATTAGCTTTTGGGACAATGTATCTTTCGATTAGATGTTAAGAACAATTGTGATCAGTGATTGGTTGGCGAATGGTTGCTAGGAGGATTGGTAATCAGCGATTGATTGCTAAGAGGATTGGTAATCAGCGAATGGTTGCTAGGAGGATTGGTGATCAGTGATTGGTTGCCTGGGGATTGGTGATCAGTTGCTAGGAGGATTGGTAATCAGTGATTGGTTGCCCGGAGAATTGGTGATCAGTGATTAGTTGCCTGGGGGATTGGTGATTAGTTGCTAGGAGGATTGGTAATCAGTGATTGGTTGCCTGGGGGATTGGTAATCAGCAAATGGTTGCTAGGAGGATTGGTGATCAGTGATTGGTTGCTAGGAGGATTGGTAATCAGCAATTTTTTGCTGGAGGTTTGGTAATCAGCGATTGATTGCTAGGAGGATTGGTGATCAGTGATTGGTTGCTAGGAGGATTGGTGATCAGTGATCGGTTGCTAGGAGGATTGGTAATCATTTACATTTACATTTGCGGCATTTGGCAGACGCCCTTATCCAGAGCGACTTACAACTGAGCAGGGGAGGGTTTTAGGGCTTTGCTCTAAGGCCCAGCAGTGGCAGCTTGGTGGTGGTGGTGGGATTTGAACCTGTGATCTTCTGATCCAAAGCCCAATGCCTTAACCACTGAGCTAACACCTCCCTTCCTCCCTCAGTGATTGGTTGCTAGGAGGATTGGTAATCAGTGATTGGTGATCAGTTATTGATTGCCAGAAGGATTGGTGATCAGTGATTGGTTGCCAGGAGGATTGGTGATCAGTGATTGGTTGCCTGGAGGATTGGTGATCAGTGATTGGTTGCCAGGAGGATTGGTGATCAGTGAATGGTTGCTAGGAGGATTGGTGATCAGTGATTGATTGCTAGGAGGATTGGTAATCAGTGATTGGTTGCCTGGAGGATTTGTGATCAGTGGTTGGTTGCCATGAGTATTGGTGATCAGTGATTGGTTGCCCGGAGGATTGGTGATCAGTGATTGGTTGCCTGGGGGATTGGTGATCAGTGATTGGTTGCCTGGAGGATTTGTGATCAGTGATTGGTTGCCATGAGTATTGTTGATCAGTGATTGGTTGCCCGGAGGATTGGTGATTAGTGATTGGTTGCCTGGAGGATTGGTGATCAGTGATTGGTTGCCTGGAGGATTGGTGATCAGTGATTGGTTGCCAGGAGTATTGGTGATCAGTGATTGGTTGCCCGGAGGATTGGTGACCAGCGATTGGTTGCCCGGGGGATTGGTGATCAGTGATTGGTTGCCTGGGGGATTGGTGATCAGTGATTGGTTGCCAGGAGGATTGGTGATCAGTGATTGGTTGCCTGGGGGATTGGTGATCAGTGATTAGTTGCCTGGGGGATTGATGATCAGTGATTGGTTGCCAGGAGGATTGGTGAACAGGAATTATCTACATTTACATCTACATTCTCATAAGAACGTTTTAAATAATTTTAATGTAAAATGGGTGCCATTAATTCTGCACTTGATCCACTTTGGTTTCCTCTTTGCTTCACTTTTAACAGGTGACATCTAACAGTTAATTAGGCATCTTAATGGATTACATCGACATCACGACAGCATGATAAAGAGGTGTCTAATGGCTTCCTCCTCCTCTTCCTCCTCCTTCTCCTTATCATCATCATCATGGTCTTGAGAGGATGTCTTGCATTATTGAACACACATTTGTCTAATCATGAACTAACATCCTGCTTCTGGAGAACTTAAAAATTTACTTTTGCTCTCCACACTGACCTAAATCTAAGGGTTTTTATTTCTCTCCTAGGAATTATATGTATACATGGAGCAAATACGGCACTGCAGGAGTGTGTGGTGTGTATGTGTGTATGTGTGTATGTGTGTATGTGTGTGTGTGTGTGTGTGTGTCTGCTTGAAACAGTATAATATAATGACTGTAATGAAAGACCCAATACCCAGTTCATATTTGCTGTTGTAATAAGCTCCACTTTTCTCAGAAGATGTTTCATATAAATTACAGGTAAAATTTCATGCTGCCAAACGCACCCAAAGACGTCTTATACAATTGTGTGCCTCCAACTTTGTTGGAACATTTTGAAAAAGAACCACATATAGCTGAAAAAGCCAAAGTCCATATAGTATATGAAGGCATCAATCAACAATGTGGATTTAGAGTACATAACAGTACATCTGTGGTATTTATAGCTGATCGAGAGGTTACAAGTTGTTTCTGTACATTTACTACACCTGAAAATAACAGGAATAACAAGCGTAGCTACGGGAACAAGAGTTTCGAGTCAGAGCTACTGTGTAGGAGGAATTAGAAGGGTTATTTATATTTAATTCAATACTGAAACACTAACCGTGAGCAGACTGATCGGAATTATATAAAAAAATAATGATTGACAGGCAAAAGTATTTGGCTTTTCCAGCTATATGTTCTTAATTGGTTCTACCTCAAAAAATGTTGGAGGCACACAATTTTACAAGACGTAGTCAGATGCATTTGATAGCATGGAGTTTCCCCTTTAAACTAGGAGACCCAAACCTGTACCAGCAGCACAATGCTCCTGTGCACAAAGCCAGCTCCATAAAGATATGCTTGGAAGATCTTGACTGATCTAAAACCTAAAGCAACAGCTTCTCAGAGAAGTGGAGCCTAATTTTTTTACAGTAAGTGTGGACTAATTGTGGAATGAGATGTTTAAAAATAACAACATTTATAAGCTCAGGTGTCCACAAACCACAGGTAAATCCTTCGTTACTGTACTTAAGTCGATTTATCTGGTATCAGTACTTCACTTTACTATTTCTTTTTCGTACAACTTTTTACTTTCACTCTGCATTCTTACACAAACAACTGTACTTTCTAATTTTAATATTTTCAAAACAGACTCGTTACTTTATTTTTCATCTATTTGGTGATTATAATTTCTTCTCCTCATTGCGTGCTGTTTTCAGCCCATCAACCGATTTCCTGTCATTGTGCGGCTTTTTTCGATCTCCCACTGGTGTATCATTTCCTGGCTCTCACACACCACAGATGTAGACTAGTTTATAATGCTAACAATGTGTAAGACAGAAGACAAAAAGTGGTCTGGGGTTAACGTGGATGAGACAGAGGGAGTCAGTGATGTAAACATGACTGAGAACAGAGACATTCCTGATCATCATCATCATCATCTTTTCTCTGTGTGTGTGTGTGTGTGTGTGTGTGTGTGTGTGTATGTATATATATATATATATATATATATATATATATATATATATATATATATATATATATATATATATATGCTGATCAGCTCTTACTGTCACACGCGTAGGGTTTGTCCTGATCATCGCCCGTCATTGCCTCAGTCTTCTTACGGCTCGAACCTCTGTATGGTGGATAAACTCCACCAAATAAATCATTTGTAATCAGTAAATGTTGGTTTTACTGATGCGGCAAATCTAAAATCAGCGCCGAAATCAATCATGATTCACGCAATTAACCCTCTGGGGTCGACGAACGCATCGGCGCGTTTTGTGGAACACCAAAACAAACTTAAATTAGTCTGGTTTTTTGATTGTATAAATAAGAGCAATACATCATTCAAATATGTAAAGCGTCTACTTTTATTTGTACACACTCATAGTAACAACATAATGCTGAAAAGAGAAAAGGTGCGTGCACTGCAGTCTCTGTCATCTCACTTCTAAAAACACATAAATTCAACAACCTCTCAGTGAATATTTCCCTCACAGACATAAGAATAATACTTTTAAATAAACCAACAAATATTATTTGATTCTGTAATCTGAATGTTAAAGTTATAAGAGGTACAGTTTTTCCGGTATCACCTAATTAACCGTCCGTGTGGAAACAGCAAAGGTTCCTTTTGGTGTCCTGATGATTTACGACGTTTAAAACACC
This sequence comes from Silurus meridionalis, assembly GCF_014805685.1. Taxonomy (NCBI): domain Eukaryota; kingdom Metazoa; phylum Chordata; class Actinopteri; order Siluriformes; family Siluridae; genus Silurus; species Silurus meridionalis. The sequence continues at coordinate 23,495,335 of NC_060906.1, forward strand.
ATTATTACTTTAAAACATTTACAAGAATATTTTGTCTTCATGCTCCATGTTGAGTTCGGTTTGACTAATCAACATACATTTGCCTAAAGCATTAATATTTGTCCATGTCCATGTTGATTTTTATTTTATTTCGATATTAATTAAATGTGATTGTGATTAATCGTGAGTTATCTCATGACAATCATTTTGATTAAATATTTGAATCAATTGACAGCCCTGATATTAATATGACGTGTGGTTAAGTTCCCAGCGTGACACTAAAACAGGTAGTAATAATCACTACTTTTTACTTAAGTACAAAGTTTTATGTTTTATACGTTTTATACGTCATTAATCCAATCCAACATGGCCGACAATGCAGATATACAAAAACAGTGCGAAGGAGAAAAGAAAAAAAGTAACTGTAGCAAGCGTTTTTCTTTCTTCCTTTCTTACTCTCTTTTTTATTTAATAGCACTACTGTATAAATAGTTTTGTTTTTGAAAGAATATGTGAATCAAATTTTTTAACTTTCTAAAAGCTACAGTTAAATAAAAACAAGTTTTGAAAGATTCTGTAATATTTCAGACATGGAAAAAAAAATTTCACTTTATTTAAATAAATAAATGAATGTTGTTGTTTTTTTAATTTAATGTGCAACTTCTTATTTAAAATGGATAAAATAAATATTAGTTTAATAATAACTTCTGGTTATAAGTGGGCTTTTTTTAACAGTAATTTTGTTTTTCGTGAATAATATTTAAAGGTAACTTATCAATTAAATTGTAATTTATTTATTTAAAATATTTAAATTTTAGTTCATTAATTACATTTATTGAAGGTGCAGAGTCTGAACTAGATAGAGGTTAAGATTAAGTACAGATTAAGAACGTGTTTGTATGGAATTGTATTAACATCTACTAAATAATTAAAATCAAAAATAAATAAATAATGTAGAGAAAATTAATAAAGGAAAACATTATTTGTTACATCATACATCACGTTACATGCTGTTCAATCAGATTACAAGATGCTACAAGCCCCACCCCTGCTTTAAGCCCCGCCCCGACAAAACCATACATATCCACACGCACTCTTTCTTTTTGCTCGCTCTAAGTGGCAGTGTGTCGATGTCAGGACCCAGGAGGTCTTTGTTTGAAGCGGCTGAAATGTAATTAACCCTCATCACAGAGACGTCACAGTCGAGACATACAGATCCTCTCCGGGGCCGTCGCTAATTAGCACCAACTTAGCATTTGCGTCTGCTAAACGCCAGCACGTCACAGTAACGATGATTTTTTTTTTTCCGGGTGGGAACTTTTGTATTCAGGACATGCACTGCACTGCACTGCTTAATTTGGGCCTTTGTCTTGTGAGTCTTGTAGACGTCCCTGTGGAAAAAAACTATTTGTAGTTATGTTTTTATTCCATTTTAGTTACTTTTTCTGCAAAAAGCTTGTAAAATAGGTTGTGTTTTAACACCTCATCCAATTCAACGTTCTTCACGAAACCCTGTAACCAATTCATTTCTATCAGAAAGGGTTCCAGGTACTATAGAAGGCCAAGAAACACTTTTGTCCCACAGTACAACTTTCTTTGTTTCTTCTAGTTTGGTAATCAATCCAGGTGCCCCCTTTGTGATTTTGGCCACCTGAGCCACCTGAGATTTACATTTATAGCATTTGGCAGACGCTTGTAACGGTTCCAGCTGCAGTTCCCCCTCAACCCACCAGAGGGAACCTTCACCCGAATACTAGCACATTCCAGTTCCAAGAACACTTCCTGTTTGTAGTCCTTTTAAGCCATGCTCATGCTAACATCTGTGCAAAGTATGTAAAGTCGTTGTTTCTTTGTGCCGTTGTGATACTGTGTACCGACCTTGCTTCTGTTTCTTTGGACTTTGCTATTTTCAGCCTCGTGGACTGACCTTCTGTGTTCCGATTTGATACGGGACTGTTTCCTTACACTGCCTTTGGTTTGCGGATTTGTGATTTACATTAAATCCACGAGTGGGTTCTGCACCTTCTGCGTCTTCGTCACAACGCTCTTATTCAGAGCGACTTACATTTATCTTATGTATACTGAGCAGATATATGGTTAAGGGCCTTGCTCAGGGGCTCGAGCAGCATGGTATGGTGTCTGGGATTTAAACTCACGAGCTTCGGATCCAAAGACCAATACCTTAACCACCTTATACCACCCGCCCAAATCCTAAAATCGTGAAAATCCTAAAAGATTTCTATAATCCGAGGCTAAGATCTGTAGTCTCTGATTACAGGTTTGTTCACTGACACCGGGTTAATGACCGTTTCGAAAAAAAATGTTCCTGATGAAATTCTGGCAGCAGATTTCAGACTCTTTGATGCAGTGTGACTTCTCCTACAACGTCCGTCAAACCGAGAACCGATAGGAACCTGATGACGCGATTAGCACGACAACTTCAAACCACCACAGGGAAAAGTTGGAAGCAAGTCAGGTGGACACTACAGCAAGAAGAGAAACTTATCGAGAGAAAAGTAGTGTTTGTATTGTATGTGTTTCTTATTGAGGCATGTCAAACAAACATGAACGCTACAGATCTTTTTGTTTGCTGCTAGCTACCGTTAGCGAATGTGTCACGGATTGATGATGTAAAACTACGGACGGTCTTTTTCTTGTGTGGGTCAGTGTTTGACTTTTGTACAGTCTGACATATTGACAACTAAGATCCTACAGTGTGACATGGGGGTCATGTTGGTACAGTCTGACTAGCAAAAATCGCAATGGAATATTTAACAAATCGCATAGTGAGCACCAGGCATAAAAAATACCTAGAAATGGTTGGAAATGGTGTAGAAGTCGTGGTGTAGAAGTCTTTCTCAAGAAGGTGATAAGGGGTTTTTTATGTCATTGTTGACTACAGACATTGAAGCCATGATGAAAACTTGAAAACAGGGGTTAAAGATAATGACATACTGTAGGTGCATGAATGAAAATCAATTCCCAGAAATCTATTTTTCAAACCAAATGTTATCAACCCAAGCCACTAGCTGAACAGAGTCAAGGCAAGGGCTTCCATCCATTTTTCTGTCCACTGAACATGCCATTGATTTTTACTGAATCTTCAACAGGCTACATTAAACACAAGATGAACATGAGACGATGAAGACGATGAAAGACCAGACATTTTTGGCTTTACCCAGGGGGGACTTACAATTATCATCACAATATCATTTATTTACTCACTCATGAGCCCAGTAGTAACAGTTCAGCATTGCTGGCGTTTAAACTCTCGAACTTCCAGTCAGAAATCCAACATATTAACGTCTCAGCTGCTTCCCCGTTGTCTCATAACGAAAACTCAAACAGATATGAATGCGGTTCTTGGCAGCTTTATGACACGAAGACAAACAAACCTCAAAACATGAATCCTGATTGGGATTAAAAACATGCAACATGTCAACAACGTGAACTACACAACGTCAGAGACCATCAAAACGAAGATCAGAATCAGGTAGATGTGTAACAGTACGGAAAATTTTGGTTTAAGTTTTGGTTCAAATTCTGTACAGTTGGGAAAAGAAATGTAAAATATAAACTTATTTCTTGTTTTTCTTCACGTAGATTATTATGAACATTCGCGAAGTCCTGCAGTTTATGTTTTTAAAACCGTTTTAAGTAAAACACCTGCTTGGTTTAAATAAAAAAATTTAATATATAAAAATAAAATAAAATAATATATATAAATTGAATAAAATAATATATTGAATCCATTGAGTAATTGTTTAAAATGGCACAAATTATATTTGATTAAATCAAATTTCAAGTTGGAAAAATGTAATAAAATGAAATTGTTTTGGGTTATACAAAATTGTATAAATATGTATGTGTGTGTGTGTGTGTGTGTGTGTGTGTGTGTGTGTTTTACATTTAATAGTTAAATTTATAAAAATATGTTCTGCTTAAATGATCCACTTTTTTTAGCATACTTTAACAAATGTCTGCTTTTAAGAAACACACAATATATTTATTTATTCATTAAATTGATTTTTTCAGAAATGATAAAACATAAAAAGGTAAAGACTCCATAGTCGTAAATACGTTGGCGATGACAGGAAGCGGCAAATCTTAGTAGTGACAGCGACACTGCGCTAACTCTAGTTTCTTTTTTTATACCTCTGGCATTGTTTTGTATATTTTGTGTACGTTTAAAAATAATAAAAATTGCAATAAAAACCCACAATGACTCAAAATGCAAAACGTAGACGAAACAAACTCGGACTGAAACTGTTCCGCACATAAAACAAGGTTTGGTACACGTGTGCACCGAACCGAAAATCCTCTACTGAAACCGTTTTGTACGAATGACTGTACCGTTACACTAATATCAAGAAAATCTGAAATTAGTAATATCAAGGCTGGTATTGATCAGGATTGTGAGCAAACAAATTGTATACTTTGCACAATGTCAATAAATTATATCAATTAAAATGCTTTATATGGCGAGTGTTTTACTTCACAAAAGCTAAATCAATGGGAGTCTTTCATATAGCTGGTTAGTGTGTAATTGGGAATAGGTATGCCTCATGAGAAGTCAGGTACGTGTGTGTGTGTGTGTGTGTGTGGGGGTTTTGAATGTTGTAAATGGCGACGGTCATATTTGTAGGCCACGCTGATCTTATGGAGTTGGAGTTTGGCTGAGATCTGATAATGACAGCCCTTCTCAGTGTAGGACATGGTCTCAGAGGTCAGATGTGAGAAGATTAAACACTCAAATGATTCTACAGAAGATACAGAGTGCACAGATTGCTCAATAGCTTCCTGGTTGTTCAGATTGGAAATGAATGTTGCTGTTCCCTGTGCGTTCTACATGTGTTTAAGACCATCAGGCTGAAGCTTGGGGGCCAATATGCTTCATTTTGTCATCACACCGTAATATCCTGCTGCGTTTCCACATTTCAGACCCTACAAGAGGGTTTTGTTGTTGTTGTTGTTGTTGTTTTCACTTCAGGAACCTCAAAAGCCTCAAGATGACTTTCACGACTTTGCTTTTTTGGGGCTGTTTGGAAAGTGCTTGTTAGAACCCGTGCTGATCTTCGTTTCTCTCGTTTCGGGTGGATTCTTGGAGCAGTTCTTGACTAGTTCTTGAGATTCATTTCTGCATAGATCTGAGATAATTGGGGTAATAATTCAGCTTTTCGTTGGTGAAAAAACACAACACAGTGGTGAAATCCTGAAGTATAGAAACATAAACAAATAAATATTTAATAAATAATGTTGATATATTTAAAAAATATTTTTTTATATATATTTTTTTCTACTCATGCTTTAATAATTGGAAAAATGTTAATATTTATTTAAAACTATTGTAATCTAATTATAAAAAAAAATATAATCTCATATATAATCTAATGAATTATAGATTTATATAATATTAAATAAAACATTTTATTAAAAAGTCCAATAATTGTTTTTAATAATAAATCTATGAGCTTTTTTGTAATTTTTAATCTTCTTTTAATAACAAATAATTATTTATATTAAAATGTTATTTTTATATAAGAAAATACACAAAATTAAAAGAAGTATCTCTGAGATCTCTGTTAAGAAAAGAGACATTTGACGATCTTGTAGTGTTCTCATAATTATTATTAACATCAATAATAATAATAATAATAATAATAATAATAATAATAATTAAAACAGGCTGTGGTTGCAGGAGTAATGAACGCACTTTGACAGCTCTAAATATCCACGTGCATATGACGGATAACGCTGAGCTACAACAGCTGTGCAGGAGGAGATATTTTTAATGCTGCTTGACTTAGTGAGCATACAAGCGTCCAAACCTGCGTCATGGAAAGAAAAAAAATTGGCGATTCGAGTGGCTGAAGCGGCACTCCAAAAACAAGGCTGGCGGCATAACGGAGGGATTTTTCTCCATTGTCTGAAAAGGCAGAGGTCATGTAAATATCGACTTCCTCTTACGGTCTCTGACAGAAAATCTATCCGTACCCTGAGATATAAAACAAACATGCAGATGATGAGATGTTGAGTTCACATCGATGTGAAGGGGAAAAAAACTACTCTTGACCTTTCACAGATCTGTGGAAGGTTTAACGAGGGTTCTTATGAAAATGAAACCCTCAGTACAACACATTTAATTACAGGGATCGTGTTCAGAAAGATAACACACTATTGGGTCAATACCTTTTTAATTGGAAACATTTATTCATAGGGTTCTTTATACCATAGACGCATTGAATCTTATTATATATAAGTGGTAATCCAGTGCTAGGTGAAGGTTAGTGCACGATCTGGAGGTGAAGGACGTCCCGAGGTGAAGCGGAGGGCATTAGAATGGTCCTCACACCTCGCCGTGAATTATCACCTTATATCACAGGTCACTTCCCATTGAGGAGTTCAAGCTGTTATTAATGTTTGCTGAGCAAAACTGACTGAATGGATCTGAAGAACGCTTCATTTTCATTACGCATTTTATATACGCGTCCCGATCACACCCAGAGAAAAAGTAGTGCCAGATTCCATTTATATACATGAGTTTTGTCTGTCTGTCTGTCTGTCTGTCTGTCTATCCATCCATCCATCTATCCATCTATCTATGGCGGATGCTATTATGGACACAAATACACACTGACAACCTTTTCGTCACATTTTTACGTTATTTTTAAATGTAAAGTTATTTTTTTCTTTTTCATCGATTATCCTGCAGCAAATCCGAAGCCAACATAAATCATTTATTTATCTTTTTTCACTGTCAGCCGAGTATCAAATTGCAAAATGGCAGAGTCACTATTAAAGACGACCACATCATATTTAGTTCATTTGTAAGAAAACAGACGGAGGGGCAGAAGGTGATAAATCTGTGCAAATATATCTCTCACGTGCGATTGTCACAATCCGTTTGCCTCCTTCAGCATTCACGTCATCCACAAGCCGCACGTTTGCTTACCAGCACTCCTGTAGAGGAAATGCATATCAATAATGCATCCTTCTTTCCTAATTTTTTCCCTAGCCTTCAGCCGTCTACTCCATCTGGCCTTGGTGAGGTTTTTTCCCCTTCAATCTCACGGTGCAGAAACTTTTGAAGCTGAGATCAGAGATTGCTGGTGTCGGTGCTGTGAGAAACTTCATTAGCCTATTCCTAGGGAGCATGGTGAACTCTGAACTCCAGAGCGAGTGTATGTGGTTACAACCATCTCAGTGTTTTAAGATACAGTAGCCTCGTAGGAAGCAGGATGCGAGCTAATTGGACTTCTGAGGAAAAGCATTAGCATCTTAGCAAACAAATACTCACTGGAGCAGTGGTAGAGTTATGAAGGCTCAGTGGAGCAGGAAAGGATGAAGGATGGTGAAAAGGATGGTGAGATCAGTGGAGCAGTGGTAGAGGATGGTGAGATCAGTGGAGCAGTGGTAGAGTTATGGTGAGATCAGTGGAGCAGTGGTAGAGGATGGTGAGATCAGTGGAGCAGTGGTAGAGTTATGGTGAGATCAGTGGAGCAGTGGTAGAGTTATGGTGAGATCAGTGGAGCAGTGGTAGAGGATGGTCAGATCAGTGGAGCAGTGGTAGAGTTATGAGGGCTCAGTGGAGCAGTGGTAGAGTTATGGGGGCTCAGTGGAGCAGTGGTAGAGGATGGTGAGATCAGTGAAGCAGTGGTAGAGTTATGGGGGCTCAGTGGAGCAGTGGTAAAGGATGGTGAGATCAGTGGAGCAGTGGTAGAGGATGGTGAGATCAGTGAAGCAGTGGTAGAGTTATGGGGGCTCAGTGGAGCAGTGGTAAAGGATGGTGAGATCAGTGGAGCAGTGGTAGAGGATGGTGAGATCAGTGAAGCAGTGGTAGAGTTATGGTGAGATCAGTGAAGCAGTGGTAGAGGATGGTGAGATCAGTGGAGCAGTGGTAGAGTTATGAGGGCTCAGTGGAGCAGTGGTAGAGTTATGGGGGCTCAGTGGAGCAGTGGAAGAGGATGGTGAGATCAGTGAAGCAGTGGTAGAGTTATGGGGGCTCAGTGGAGCAGTGGTAGAGGATGGTGAGATCAGTGGAGCAGTGGTAGAGGATGTGAGGTTAGTGGAGCAGTGGTAGAGAATGGTGAGATCAGTGGAGCAGTGGTAGAGTTATGGGGGCCCAGTGGAGCAGTGGTAGAGATGGTGAGATCAGTGGAGCAGTGGTAGAGGATGTGAGGTTAGTGGAGCAGTGGTAGAGGATGGTGAGATCAATGGAGCAGTGGTAGAGTTATGGGGGCTCAGTGGAGCAGTGGTAGAGGATGGTGAGATTAGTGAAGCAGTGGTAGAGGATGGTGAGATCAGTGGTGCAGTGGTAGAGTTATGGGGGCTCAGTGGAGCAGTGGTAGAGGATGGTGGGATCAGTGGAGCAGTGGTAGAGGATGGTGAGATCAGTGAAGCAGTGGTAGAGTTATGGTGAGATCAGTGAAGCAGTGGTAGAGGATGGTGAGATCAGTGGAGCAGTGGTAGAGTTATGAGGGCTCAGTGGAGCAGTGGTAGAGTTATGGGGGCTCAGTGGAGCAGTGGAAGAGGATGGTGAGATCAGTGAAGCAGTGGTAGAGTTATGGGGGCTCAGTGGAGCAGTGGTAGAGGATGGTGAGATCAGTGGAGCAGTGGTAGAGGATGTGAGGTTAGTGGAGCAGTGGTAGAGAATGGTGAGATCAGTGGAGCAGTGGTAGAGTTATGGGGGCTCAGTGGAGCAGTGGTAGAGGATGGTGAGATCAGTGGAGCAGTGGTAGAGGATGTGAGGTTAGTGGAGCAGTGGTAGAGGATGGTGAGATCAATGGAGCAGTGGTAGAGTTATGGGGGCTCAGTGGAGCAGTGGTAGAGGATGGTGAGATTAGTGAAGCAGTGGTAGAGGATGGTGAGATCAGTGGTGCAGTGGTAGAGTTATGGGGGCTCAGTGGAGCAGTGGTAGAGGATGGTGGGATTACGCATTATGGGAAAACGTATTTAGCGTCAAACGTCTCTGTGGTGGTGCCCAGTTTCACAAGGAATTTCAAGTTTGCTCTTTGTTCTAACTTGCTGTCTGTGATAAAATCGCAGACGTGGTAACGCATGTGAGAATGCCACCAGTTTGCACCATTAGTCTTGAAACCTTTTGATACCACCTTGTATTGCTTTAAAGGAAATGACACCATATTTCCTGAAGCCTCTCGACTTGATAAATTAATGGCCCACAAACCTTCAGCTAACTCCATTTACAAATGTATCATTTCAAATCATTGTTAGAGTAATCACAAACAAATGCTAGCAGAACCTTACAGATTTAACTTTATCTGTCATTCTGTATACAATTTGTTTGAGTCTAATAACTTTTAATTGTTTTTAAAAACAATACCCACTTGCTAGCTTGTGCTTATGCATGAAGTATTACAAGGCTAACAGAAACACTTTTAATTGAGCTAATAGACTTATTTATAAAACACAATGTTTTTACAGGCACTGATGAGGAAATTAGAAGGTTCCTCCTGACTATTGTTGATAAGTGACATTGCACTGCAAAATCCAGGACACATGATAGATATGAAGAAGGGAAATGAGAAATTTCAGCTGCCTTCAGGTGCACTGTGCATGCTAATGCTACACAATTTGAGAAATACTCTATCTCATAGGTTTGGTGGTATTAGCAAGCTTTTAGATTACATTGATGATATTTTGCGTTTTTTTCCCCCTAAGAATAAAGACAATTGTCCACAGATTTTCTTTGCTCATATTTACCAAAGGTGCTAATATTAGCGTTCACCACCTAAACAACCCAATCTATTAAAGCCTCTTGTTCTAAACCCACTAAGTATATTTCTGGTAGAAAAAAGGCCTCTTGGGGATTCTCAATTGGAGTTAATGAGTGCGAGTGCTATTCCATGTAGGTGAAAACTCAGCATGCTTCCTACCGCCTTCCCTCCCACTGAGCCGTGAAGGGTTTCGGGCGCTACAGTCATCTGTAAGTCTTTGGTCTCGTTCGAAACACAATAGCTTAGAATCAGAGTCGCTGTGAACTCGTCTGAGTGGGAAGCGAACGGCGCTCGTTAGCGCTCGTGTCTGACAGAAAGCTAATCGATGAAGACAAAAGATCAGACGTTTTCTGAACGCTGGCCAAGCCGACAAACACCGATTTTTCCCTGGCAGATGTTCTCCGACATCACTTTGATGATTTTGATGATTTGTCATGTCAAATGTTTAGCAAAGAAATTATCAAAGTGATTAATTTCAAACTGTAGTTACGGATATTTACAAAAAAGCCTCAAAAAATCCTCTCAGAAATGGTCTTGCTAAATTGTTTTAGCTAATGGACCATCTGCAGCCATGTATATGTGTATGCAAATATAAAATACAATTCAAGCAGGTTATGTCATTAGCTGGGTAACTAGCATCTCATAAGGCTAGTCTAATTACTGTACATATAGTATAACATAGTTACAGTAATTAAACCGCTAGCCTAATGAGAAAAATTAAATGCGCTAGTTCCTTTTAGGGGGACAGGTTTGCTAGTTTTTGCTAGCTGCAAATGGTGTCTTCAATTGTTTCTCACACTGATTATTTTGGGTTTTGCTTCTGTGTTGATGTTGAAATTGATGTGAAATTTCCCCCTGGATTTCTGTGTTCCATTCTTGGGTTTTCACGTTTGTTTTCATGCAATGTAATATCTTCAGCTCGTGTTCACGTGTCGCTCATTCACAAAAGAGCTGCGGAAGAAGAAGCTTTTTACTTGTTAGATGTACATTACAACACAGTGAAATACTTTCTTCACATATACCAGGGTCAGCCATTATACAGCACCCCTGGAGTAGAGGGGGTTAGGGGCCTTGTTCTAAGGGGCCCAACCAGGGCCGATTCTAGACTTTTGGAGGCCCAAGGCAAAATTGTGATTAGAGCCCCACTGACCTCCTTCCCTCCACCTTTCAGAATAAATAAAAAGCTCGGATTCAAAGAGACATAAATACGCCAATTTAAAGTCTTAGCGTGTCACAGAGCTCGTGCTGTTTTGAACTCAGAATAAATCGGCTGGAAATTATGCATGCTCAAATAGCAGTGAAGAATTGAAAGAATAAGGCTCTGTTTATTATGATAATACATAATAATCAAAAATACACGATGACAGCTCACATAGCTGCAATTTCTATGTTTACATGTTTAGCTTTTTGTTCAGCAGCCCCTGAGGAATGCATTTGTTTGGGTCAGTATGCAGTAAACTTTAGATTTAGTTCATCGCTGTATACATTCTCTTTATGCATTCAGAGGGGGACCCACATTTAAACTGTGATATTAACTGGTTCCACTTCAGGTGAGTGACAGTTATTTTATATCCAATAGATTAAGAGTCTTGTCTTATGCTGCCCATATTGATTGGCGAACTAATATATAGGTTTGTTACGATTATGGAGGCTCCGTCTCCAAGCCTGAGGTCCTAGGCAATTGCCTGCTCTAGCTATAGATAGCGTAGCCAAAGTAACCAAAGCCTTAACCTCTTCCACCTACTCCCCCATAGCTGATCTCACCTCCGTGTTTAGTTATCGTCCATCTATTTTCCCCTTTGAGATCGTTTTTTCTTTGCGAAGTAATTGATGACCAATGGTTTGTTCTTTGTTTCCAGTTTCTTGATCTCAAATCATTTCTTGTTCATGTTTTTGCCTAGCCCTGTTCATGCTGTATTGGATTTGTTTGCTTGTTTTGTAATAAATTAGCTTCTACTATTGTGCATACATTCACATTTATGCCGTTTAGCAGACTCCCTTACTAAGGGCAATATACAAAAGTGCTAGTCTATTTTGAATGCATGATAATGAATGCATTAACACTGGTTCACAGACTTAGGATACCACCAGCCTAAAACCAGTGGTGGACAGTAAGGTAGTAAATGTAATTAATTTCTGTACTTTTTCAAGTAGCTTTTTCATGTATCTGTACTTTACTAAAGTGTTTCCATTTGGGGAGTTTTTACTGTAACGTCACTTCATTTCAAAGTCAAATATTTTACTTTTTTACTCAACTACATTTTGTAAAATCAGTCGTTTCTTTTTATTTATGAGCAAATAAAAACTCAAACACACAGCGAACCACCAATCAGGATTGCCGATCAGGATAGGAGAAGTTCATTCCACCACCTTGGTGCCAGAACAGATAAGAGTTTTGATGTATTGTATGTATTGACCAGTTGAGCATACATGTATTGCTCGAAAGTCAAAGATACAAGGCAAGATAAATTAGATCTCAGCCTGCAACGAGCTTTTTCTCTGAGCCTTACCTTCGCCTCTCGTACCTGCAAGAAGTATTCATCTTCATCGCATCTATTCATTTGGCTAATCCTTCCTCCAGGCTTGATCTTGGCCTCTGTGAGTGTATATGAGACACGAAACTTCGTAATGGATAAAGTAATTGAGAAATATGAAGCAAAGCAAATGAGAAAAAGTTTTCATTTCGCCTTGTGGAGAAATAAATTGGATAAAATAAACAAAATCGGAATTGACACTTACTTTATTGCTTGAACATAAAACAAACACGAGCATCCTCTAATACATGCTGTATCTTTTTTAATGTCATTTTCTTTTCAAACAGTTTGCACTCGACAGTGTGTGAGAATCCACTCAAGAAGGCACTTTAAGACTTTAATAGATAATGAAGAAGAAGAAGAAGAAGAAGAAAAAAAAGCTTTCTGGCAGCAGCTTGAAAACTTTTCACTCACCCTCCATCTGTTAGCATTAGTGCCTGGCTCCAGAAATAAAATAATGTTTAATTAACGTAGCTTCGCACCTTCCACGCATTTCTTCCTCATCTTCTTGCACGAAGCTGCACATTGTACCTCATATTTTTTCCTCAGCGCAGGAGAAGAAAGCTGCCGTTTCTTTGAGCTAGTTCATGCTGTTTGTGTACATTATCATGGCAGAAGGGAAAATTCATCTGATTAAAAATAAGTGGAGGGAGAAAAGCCGAGCTCAGCTCTTTACAGAAATACATTTATCATTGATATACCAAGATGACCTTTAATGTACTGATAGATTAAATTAGATTAGATTAGATTAGATTAGATTAGATTAGATTAGATAAGGTTAGATTAGATTATAGGGTCAATAATGCATTTATATATGACCAAGATGTTCTTCACTAGTTGGAGTTTTCTTGTTCATCCCAGAGCAGATCAGAAGGATTTAGGTGCAGTGACTGGGCAGGTCTTTCCATAATAGATATCACTCCAGACCACTGTTTGCTTTCTAAATAACGTTTACAGAACTCGGACGCATTTATCGCTTCGACTGTCTTGTTGTACGGTGCAGTCGGTTCCAACGAGCCGCAGTCCAGACGTTGAATGTATGGAATGGCAGCCATGATGGTTCCTTTCATCTGGAATGTCTCCAAACTTTTCTGCTCTAAAAAAAACATTAAGCTTGCACCAACAACGTGTTCCCATTTAGACTCCGCAGAACTTTCTTCCACTCATTCACTGCCCACTTCTTGTGTGTTTTTGTCTTTTACTGAATTTGCTTCATAAAAAAAAGAAAATTCATTTGTCGAAAAAAGCAATAATAATAGAAATATATATTTTTACAAAATCTTTTTATTATTTTTTTTTATACAAAAGGTTCAAATTATATGAATAATTCAACCATTAACCAGCAAATACTCTGAACACGGCAGACACATGATCAGTAAATACAAGTGATCATGCAAGAAATAATTAAATGGATATTTAATCCCCAGAAGTCAACAGTCGATTACTTTATTCAATTAAATTAATTCATGTTTATTTGTATTGTGCTTTTAACAATGAACACTGTCTCAAAGCAGCTTTACACAGAAAATGTGGTGAGTAAAAGTGAATATGTTCTTAATAATTAAGTTTGTCCCTGATGAGCGAGCCGGTGGCGACTGTGGTGAAGGAAAAACTCCCTGAGATGGCATAAGATAGAAACCTTTAGAGGAACCAGACTCAAGAAGGAACCCATCCTCATCTGGGATGCACCGAATGTCCATTAATCCTTTATGCCTAAATTATAACCGATTTATACTTATTCCTCAATCGAAAAGTGAGTTTCCTGTCCCTCAAAGCCACCTCTCATTCCAATGTCTTAATTTTTTATATGCGTTCCTAAAAAGAAGCGTAGCCTCTGAAAGGTTCTGATAATCCAGTTAGAGAGTAAGAGCTCAGAGAGGTATAGCCACACAACTTTATTGATATGTTGGGTACAGTGATGTGGGTCACATCTTTAAGCTATTAGGTAGGTATAGATGTATATGATTTGGTTTGGTGGTGCTACTGTGAGTTTTATAAAGTAGATGAAATAGATCGCGGTTGGTTGCGTGAACGAGAGGTTTGATGCTCGATAGGTGGTGTGTAGTCCGAGGTCTGCTGCTCGGTGTTCAGGCTTTTGAGCTTGCGGGAGAGAGTGTCGCAGTGTGAAGTCGCAGAAATAACTTAGCATGAATTCACTGTAAATATCCCTCTAGTGGTAAAGGATGGAAATACAATTCAAGGGAAAGGCTTTCCTATGCTTCCTCTGGTTGGCAGGTTGCCATAAATACTAATTTTATATTGTTATCCTATAAAAGACGTTATGGCATCAATTCGAGGTTCTTCGAAGAGTAGAACAGGGTCGCTGTATCACACAGAGCAGTTCCTATTACTTTAGCTCACAAGCTTTAAAATAAAGCCGTGAATGTTAAGGGAGTGCACTTAATTGGAGTCAGCACCTTGATCTTTTTATCATGTTTCTAAAGCCATTCCTGCACAACAAATCGCTGTATGGATGTGCAGGAGGTGTTACCCTGCTGAAACAGGCCACTTTTATTAGAGAACACTTTTATCCTAAAGGGCTGTAAGAATGGGTGGTCTGTAAAAATGTGTTTGTAGGTGGTACATGTTAAAGGAACATCCACATGAATGCCAGGACTCAAGGCTTTTTCCACTACAGGAAGCGTTTTGCAATGGTGCATTCTATTCAGAGTATGTATTCACATGTATTCAGTACATCACATTCGAAGACAGCACCAGGCAGTGCAGCGAGATCCAGACAGCACAGACAGAGCTGACTGCACCAAACAGCACCAAAAGTGCCAGACAGCTTAGAGATATAGACAGCACCAGGCAGTGCCAGACAGCATCAGAGAGCATCAGAGTGAAAAAGAGTGAAAGCGAGTGACAGACAGCACAGAGCTAGACATCACTGATAGACCAGACAGCCAAACAGTACTAGACAGCAACAGACATTGTCAAACAGCACCAGACATTACATAGACTGTAGAACCAGACATCACAGACAGCACCAGACATCACAAACACTAACAGAGAGTGCCAGAAAGTTCAGACAGCTATAGACAGCACAAACAGTGCCAGACACTTCAGACAGCACCAGACATTTCCAGAAAATGGCAGACAGCACCAGCCAGGACAGCACTGGACATCACCAGACAGCTCAGAAAGCATCAGACAGCACAGAAAGAGCCAGACGGCACCAGACATAGCCAGAGAGTGCCAGA
The DNA here is from genome assembly GCF_014805685.1 of Silurus meridionalis. Lineage (NCBI taxonomy): Eukaryota > Metazoa > Chordata > Actinopteri > Siluriformes > Siluridae > Silurus > Silurus meridionalis. The sequence goes on from NC_060906.1 coordinate 23,510,785, forward strand.
TAGCATTAAAGAGAGCCAGACAGCACCGGTAGCACAGACAGCCAAACAAGCAACACTGTCAGACAGCACCAGACATTACAGATACTGTAGAATCAAACAGCACAGACAGCTCAGACAGCACCAGACAACACATACAGGAACAGAAAGTGCCAGACAGTTCTGGACAGTGCCAGAGAGTTCTGGACAGTGCCAGAAAGTACAAACAGCATCAGAGAGCACAAACAGCATTAGAAAGAGCCTGGTGGCACCAAACAGTGCCAGGCAGAGCCAGACAGCTCTACACAGACCCAGACAGCCCAAACAGCACCAGATAACACCAGACAGCTCAGGCATATCTGGACAGCACCAGATAGCACCAGACAACACAAAGAGCTCAGACCCCTAAAGATAATACCAGACAGTGCCAGACAGCTCTAGACAGCACCAGAAAGTGCCAGACAGCTCTAGACAGCACCAGACAGTGCCAAACAATGCCAGACAGCATGAAAGCTCAGACAGCATCAAAGGGTAGCAGACAGCCCAAAAAGCACAGACAGCACACACAGCATTAGAAAGAGCCAGACAGCCCGAACAGCACTCGTTAACACCAGACAGCTCTAGACAGGACCAGACAGTGCCAGAGACCATGATAGCTCAGACAGAATCAAAGGGTACCAGACAGCCCAAACAGCACCAGATAACACCAGACCGCTCTAGACAGCACCAGACAGCATGATAGCTCAGACAGCATCAAAGGGTACCAGACAGCCCAAACAGCACCAGATAACACCAGACAGCTCTAGACAGCTCTAGACAGCACCAGACAGTGCCAGACAGCATGATAGCTCAGACAGCATCAAAG